>NC_142608.1:27690295-27771384 GCF_041222555.1 Hakea prostrata | reverse complement strand
TCATCTTCTTTAGGCTGCAGATTCAAAACAATCACTCACAATGCATCCAAGTATGGAGCACCATCAACCATATCCATGGGTTTTGGGTCAAACACCATGTCTTCCATAAAGAGGGCCCACAAGGACAACTTCCATCATTTCGGGACATGGGTCTACACTAAGGGAAAGATCGGACATGGCTTCCTAAGGCTTTCAAGGTAATAACACTGAAATCAAGGTCCAATAACATCAAACAAGTCTTTCTTCACCCAAAACAAATAGGGTGTCCTGGCTAGGTTTGGGCTGGATTTCACATTCTCCCCCCTTTAAAATAATTTCGTCCTCGAAATTGGGAGAGTACTAGGCTTTTGAAAGAGATGGAGATACATTGCTCTTACCTTGACTTTCTTCTCCAAAAAAATATATGGAAAACAAATAACAATAAGTCATTTGTAAGAAAACAAGGAATAAATTTGTCACATCCTCCCAATCGGTACCCTAACTGGCATACCCAAGAGTGTGATCCACAGCCCGAAGATCAAGTATCGAGGAAATCATCCTCCCACATATACAATAACATAATCATAAACAGGAAATAATCAAGGTTTAATATTATAAACAAAGGTTCAAAACAATAATGAATAATCAATATAATCAGAGTGTGGAAAAGATACCAGATATCCAAAGATATCAAAAGGAGTAAAGTGAGGCGGAAACTCACTCCACCAATATAGCGGAACACAGTATGAAAGTCAAAAGGAAATACAACTGAAACAAATGTACTAAGAAATAAACTAAGATCAAGCGTCTTCTAGTCTATATATAACGTCTTCATAAGTATGGACTTCGTCAATCCAATGAATCGTTCTAACTCGATGCTGCCTTCAAACGTAGTACGCAGCTTGATCTACCGGGGGATCATCAGAGTAATCTTGATCGTCGCCAGCACCTTGCGTGTAATACGCTTCATCAGCTTGTGCTTCACTGTACTGCTCGTCATAATAATCAGACCACAGGATAATCTAAACAAAGAATATACAAAAAGGAATGAGTTTCGAAGAAACTCAGTAAGGTAGTTAATCCATAACATCATAGATAACATGTGGCAAAACATAACATGATGCAATGCAGTATGAAACAGATAAAGTATGAATGCATCTAAACTCTATGTATGCTGGTCTCTATGGCAGACATGCTTTAAGTCATAGCACCGTACTTCTTTGGGAAGGTCACGCCTACGGCTCCTGTTGGTAGTGGGTCCGGACATCCCTCAGGACAAACCATGGCAGGGGGTTAAGTCAACACACTCTCTCACAACCATTTGGCATAAGTACCGGCGCATGTCAGAGAAAAGCCTAGCCCAATGCAAGTCATCTACTCAGTTACATCAACTCAAGTCCAGATACTTCCATTCCTCGTCCCGGGCGATCCTTTCCGGTATCCTTTCCACTAGAGTCCTAATAGTCCCGGACTACGGACTCATCAACCCTATTGGTTATCCACATATGGTAAACGGGAAGCTCTCATGTCCTCTCACGGATATAACTCACCAGTCTCGAGCGCCCATGAGCCCAAGTCCAGCCATATGCAACCCTCCAATAAATGGCCCCCACAATGTGATTCCCGTCCTCTCACGGATATAAGTCACCGTTCTTGAGTGCCCGTGAATCCCCATTGCTACCATGGGTCGTTCAGTCTCAATACCCTTCCGAATCGGGTTCGATATAACAGGGGGTATATCCTAGCCAAACAACCGCTAGACATCCCTAGGTATGACAACCAATGATTAGGGAAAGCGTCGATGGGCATCTTCGAAGAACATCCCATACTATCCCCTCCGATGTCCAAGGACAGAAGCATCAAAAGGATACTCCCCAATCCCAAACCAAACTTAAGCAAACACATTCTCAGAACAGTCATGACATGCACAACCAACAATTCATCATATACAAGAGAATGTAAAAGCAAAAGTCAGATTAGGCAATAATAAGTAATTCATATATCATGAATAATAAAAAGACAATATAAACAAGTGCTACTGTTCCCACAGTAGGAGATTAGAATTAAAGTACAACAACAGTAGGTAATCTCATAGTTTCATAAAGTAGAAACCGGAGAACAAGCAATCTATGTAGTTAAGGAATTAACTGTCCTTACCTTCTAACTTGGATAGGATCTTAAAGAATCAAGTATGATCTTGACCAAACCCGAGAAGGCAGTCCTAAACAAGTGCATACAACATGTTAGGAAAGATGCATAAAGGAAAAGATCATAAATCAATCAAAACAGACCAAGAATGAGGTTGTTGTACTCATTGGTCGATTGATTGGTCTGCTGGACCAGTCGACCAATGGAGACAGTGGCCTACAAGAATCCGAATTTTGAGAATCAAGAACCGAATTTGATGGTTCAAAAGGGTACAAATTAGAGGGAAATTATCATGGTAGTATTCTAGGGTATAGAGGATATCAATTCATAAATCAAATCAAGTTCCCAAGTTGTAACCTAGGAACAAAAAGGTTAACCTACTAGGTTAAACATAGATTATGTGGGAAAATATCATAATCAAAGATAAAAGAACTAGGATATGAAGATTACAGATATAGTAAGGAAAACACATTAATTGGGTTACCATGATCAAACTAGGGGTTCTTGGTTTGATCCCAGAAAATTAGGGTTTCACCCTTTTTGGTTCCCCTCGGAAAAAGTTGAGAGCTCTGGATGAAGGGAGATAAATTGTTGGCCAAAAATAACAAGATGGGTCATTCAATGATGAAGTTTAGGTTAACACAAATGTCACCCAAGAGGTTTCCCTTCACAAGGGAGGTTACCAAAAGTTCTCCAGATGATCACATAGGTTAGGGTTTCAAAGGATTAGGGTTAGGGTTTCGAAGATTCCACTGGCTGAGGTTAAGATCATGATGATGATCATGGATCTTAAAGAACATGATGAGATCATGGAATAGATGGTTGCAAGAGTGCATCATCTTCTTCCTGATCTCAATGAAGAACAAAATTAAAGAAAGAAAATCAAAGATAGAAGAAAGAGTGAGTGAAATCATACCTTTGCTGTAGAAGGATGAAGAATTCTTCAAGTCTTTGTGAGAGATCACCAAAGAATGCAAGGGAATGGATTAGATTAGGGTTCTAACTCGTTCCAGAGGCTTAGGAGGCAGATGAGGCGGAGTATTCCCGAGATTAGACTTAAATAGAAGAGACATGATTCAAATTTCAAAAACAGAATCAATTGGTCGATTGATTGGTCCAATCGACCAATGAGTCGACCAATCAAGATAGCAACTTCAAAATGTGGATTTGAAGGCTCAGATCAAGTCCAAACATCAAGGGGTTTTGCACACACCTAGAGTGACATACCTAGGAGTTAGAAATGCCTTTGAATCAATACAGCGACCACTCCAAGACCATCAACTAATCCAATCTTCATCAGGGTGCAGTTTCCACCATTGGAACACTGGCATCAACACTCATGGATTCCAATCCAGCCATCAAGTCGTCAACAGAAATGGCCCAAAGATGACTTCTTGCCTTACTTCGGGTCACTGAACCTACAAATAACAATGTTTCCGAATTAGGGTCAGGGCTGGGTTTCACAAAATCTAACATGCTTTAAAATCAAATCGAGAGTATGATCTTGGCTTCATGAAGACTTCACAAGGATCATGGTGAAGACCAATATGAAGATCATAAAACCTTAAGAATGAAAGGAGATAGTAGAAGAGATGGTTGCAAGGATGCAACATCTTCTTCATAGTCTCAATCACAAAGAATAAAACATAGTAATAGTAGATCAATACAACATAAGGGAGATTACTAATCTTTGATTGAAGAACAGGAGATGAAAAGCTTGAAGTCTTGAAACAATTAGAAGGAGTAACAAATCATGAATATCACACTTGATTTCTCTTCGAAAGCATCATGTGGAGAGTTTACAAGGTTATAGAGTGTATGGAGATCCACTTTGGAACAGCAGGTATAGAAGAATCAATCATGGGAATGACTTAAGATCACCCTCTCATCAAAGGGAAAAAAATCGAAGGCACAAGAAGAAATAGAAGGGAGAAAAGATCAGCTTCGAGGTAAACTTCTACCGAATGAAACTAGGCAACTCATACGATAGAGAATAAATCAAACAATATATATGGTAGGTATGCATTCGGCATAGCAGCAAGGTTAGGATTAGTTGGGATTTCACACTCTTCATTTGGCAAAAATCTGAAAATTCCAAAATCACAAAACTTCACCCAAAAGAGGGTCTTCTTCACTCCTTGCTGAATTTTCATGTTCACACTAAGCTTTTGATGGATTTTTCTCAAATAAACCATCCTAACATGTTAATCCAAGTATTATGCACATGCTAGTATGTTTGAATCGCAGTTTTTCCGAAATAATTTTTTTTTGAAAAATTACCAAAATACCCTTCTTTAGTGAATAACATGTTACTGGGATTAGGAAAATTAGGTTTTTAGAGCCCTATATATACAAACTTCAATCTAATTCGCACCACTTTGCCTCTAAACTGTTGGATAGTGTGAGAAGAACCCTAGAGCTCTCTTTTCAAAGCCAAGGAAGATCCCCAAGCATCCGTGAGAGTTTCCTTCGTTGAATCTTCTTCTACAAGGTTAGTAATCGATCTCATTCTCTCTAGATCTATTCTCTCTTTTGTCTCAACCCATTGTTGTGATTGTGAGAAGGATCTTATGCTACTGTAATGATCCATTCTCTTATTCTCACAGTGTGAAATCCAGCCCAAACCTAGCCCGGGATACCCTATTTGTTTTGGGATAAAGAAAGACTTGTTTAATGTTAGACCTTGAAGTTGGACCTTGATTTCAATGTTGTTATCCTTGAAAGCCTTAGGAGGCCATCTCCGGCCTTATCCTTACCCTGACCCGGCCCGGAAATTGTATTGTCTGTAGATCCAATGACCTGAAGTGGTGGGAAAAGTCCTTGTGGACCCTTTTGGTTGGTGATTTGGTGTCGGAGCCCAAGCCCATGGACATTGACGATGATGTCCCTCACTTGAGAGCATTGTCAGTGTTAGTTTTAAATCTGCGCACCGAAGAGGGGTGAATTAGTTGAAATACCTAATGAACTCCTGTGCTCAGTACGAAAGTATTTCTGAAACTATACTTCTTGATGGACTTGTAGGAGAAAACCCCACTAAATTTGATCCCATATAGCCCTCCAAATCCCTGTCCGAAGTTGCTGAACTATGTCTAGAAAATCCTGCTTGCGCATTGAAGAAGGTGAGCTTATTTGATGGACCTAATGAACTCCCATGCTTGATCCAAAGGTATTTCTGGAAACTAAACTTCATTATTGACTTGTAGAAGAAAACCTCACTCAATTTGACCTTGTATAGCCCTCCGAATCCCTGTTCGAAGTTGCTGAACTATTCCTGAAAATTCTGTTGAGACTCTGTTGGTCGATACTATCAACCAAAGGTATCGACCGACAAGCCCAGATTCGAATAAGAAGGTTCTTTTTAGATATTCCTTTCTCCTTTTTAAGTGAAACCTCGAACCTAAATCATTATTTCACTCATTTTAACATTTGAGAACGTGGGAAAGCTCCTCTAAGCCTCCTCCTTGGCTTGGGTGTTGATCTTCTTCAAGAATCCTTTGTCTCTCTTCTCTAATCTCTTCTCCAAGGTCTGTAATCTCTCACTCTCTCTCTAATCTACTTCTACCTCATCTTGTTCTTGCTATTGAGTTCGTGAAGAAGGTGCTGCAACCTTGCAACCACCTCTCTTCACCCTTTCCATGCTATGATTCTCATACATGATGTTCTTGCTTTCTTATTTTGATTTTTCTCTTCTTTACAACATGAATTCATCTCTTAATCTAATTTTCCCTTTCAATTAGGTCTGATTATATGTTAGTATGTATCTCTAATCTACTGCCCATCATTCCCTTAATTGAATTCTTAAGTTCTCTTGCAATTGCAATTGATTTCATTGAAGAACATGATTCTTGCAAGTTTGAACCTAAGGTTTCAAATTGGGGGTTTTCAATTTGACCATTGGATCATGTTAATTCTTGCTACATAGTCTCCTACTACTGTTCCTAGAATTCCCTCCAAGTTTCGTATCGATCCAAGACCCGGAAGACCAAATTTGGGCCAAAACCCAAAAAGCCAGCTTGTTGTCCGAGATTCTTTTGGTTGATGCTTGTTAGTCGATACTATCAACCCAATGTATCAACCAACAATGTTGCTGTCAGCAACTTTTGCCCAGTTTTGATCCGTTCGATCTCCGATTGTTTTGATTTCTTCTCTAATCCTTCATATATGTTTGTTTAGGGCTTTAAGACTATAATTGGACCACTCTCTTGTGACTTCGGATCATCTTCTTCAGAATTTGAGGTAAGGACTGTTATTGCCATATAACATAGACTGTATGAATTTTACACTATTGTTGGTAACTTAGTACGTTTAACTTATTAATTGATTTTAGACATCATATGACTACTGTAGTTACCTTATGACAGTAGCACCATGCTTAGTTACTTGGTTTATCATGTTTACTTATTCTTGTCATTTATTTATACACTGTATTATGAGATGTTATGACATGTTTTCAATATGATAATGTATTGTTGATATGTAATGGATGGAAATAAGCATGTGATTGCTTCGGTATGATTTGGGATTGGGGAGTGCCCTACTGGTACTTCTGTCCTTGGACATCGGAGGGAATAGTATGGGATGTTCTCCGAAGATGCCCATCGACGCTTTCCTGGATCATTGGATGACATACACAGGACTTGTCTAGATGTATGGCTAGGATGTCCCTGTCATATCAGACCCGATTCGGAAGGGCATTGAGACCGAACGACCCGTGGTAGTAGTGTGGATTTGTGGGCACTCAAGACCGGTAACCACTCCTTGAGAGGACATAAATTGCATTGCGGATACCCGAAAGGGGCCATTTATTGGTAGGGTTGCAAATGGCTAGACTTGGGCTCACGGGCGCTCAAGACCGGTGAAATGATCCGTGAGGGGACGTGAGAGCTTCCCGTCTACTATTTGTGGATGACCAATAGGGTTGATGAGTCCGGTGAGTAATATCCGTGACTCTAGTGTGAAGGATACCGGAAAGGATCCCGAGAGGGGAGGAATGGACGTATCTGGAACTGACATGATATGACTAAGTAGATGACTTGCATTGGGCTAGGCTTTACCTTGACATACGCCAATACTTATACCAAATGGTGATGTGAGAGAGTGGTGACCGAAACCCCCAACCATGGATTTGTCCGAGAGGGATGCAGGACCCAATTCGCCCCGGTGATGAGTGACTGAGACTACCTAAAGAAGTATGGTGCTATGACTTAAAGCATGTCTACCATAGAGACCAGCATACTTAGAGTTAGATTCATGTTTACATCATATGTCTCATATCATATTGCATCATGCTATGCTGTGCATTATATGATTTATGTTATTATGGAATAACTTTCCTTGCTGAGTTCTTTTGAACTCACTCCTTTTTGCAACATATTTTGTTAGACTTTTCTGCAGGTACTACTACTGTTGACTGTGACGGTCAACACTTTGAGGACTAAGTTGGTGACTCATACCACTTTGGCTACGGTGACTACATCTGTGAAGGCTATTAGTTCAAGACTCATTTTTGTCAGGAGTAGATCCGACCTGGCTTAGTTTCTTATGATTATGTTATTGAGGAGACATTGTATAAGTTAGAAGAAACTATAACTTCGTTGCTTACCTTGTTATTTCCCTTCTTTGGAGATCTGGCTGTAATCTTTACCTAATTTCGATCTACCTTCTGCACACGTTTGTAGAGTATATTTCCCCTATACTCTATAGTGGTCTTTTGATTCGGTACTTGTTATTTCACACTCTGATGTTCTTTGTGATCCTTCTGTGATCATTTCTTAACTTTTATTATTAGATTATTTGAATACCATAATTTGTCCTTGCTTTTGATTATATTATTGTGATAAGTGGATATGATCATTCCTAAACTGGATCTGTTGGGCTGTAGATCACTCCCGAGTAACCCAGATAGGGTACCCCCTGGGTGGATCTGGGGTGGGATGTGACACACAGTCTTAGAGTGAATCCCCATTCACTCTATTCCTTCCGTGAGCAACACGGTATGATTTCAGTGTTTAACCTAGCATGATGACCATGATCTTTTCTTACTTGAGTTAATTGATTTCTAATCTATACTAGATCTATTCCTAGGTTGTTTTCTAATCATGATCTACTATTTTCTTATCTCTATAATGAATCCCCATTCATCCGCCGAGACTTCATAGTCGGGATCTCGCAGTCATTGGTACTTGCAATACAATCTAAAGAAAACATGTCCCTCTAAGGGTAAGCTCAAAAGAACTTAGCAAGTAGTCCAATCACAATAAACATCTACAAACATTCCAAAACAAACATAAATGCAATGATATGAGACAATGAATGCAAGTATGTTTCTAACTCTAAATATGCTGTCTCTATTGGCAAGCACGCTTTAAGTCATAGTACCATACTCCTCTAGGTAGGGTTCATATCACTCTTCCCTCAACCTTCCCAGTCTTCTGGGTTCTCCGTGGTAATTGGGTCAAGGCATCCTTCCTGGACATTTAATGGCTGGGGTTTAAGTCAACACTATCGCTCACCACCATTGGTATAAGTATTGGCACATGTCAAGGTTAAACTTAGCCCAATGCAAGTCATCTACTGAGTCACATCTACTTTAGGGTTAGATATGTCCATTCCTCGCTTCCCATGATCCTTTCTGGTACCTTTTCCCCTAGAGTTACTGTCTCCTTCCCGGCTAGGTAGACTCTTAACCCTATTGGTCATCCACACATAGTAAACGTGAAGCTCTCGTGTCCTCTCATGCTTCCCACAATCTCAAGCGTCCATGAGCCCAAGTCTACTACATGCAACCCTACCAATGAATGGCCCCCACAATGTGATTTGAGTCCTCTCATGGATTGGTTACTAGTCTTGAGCGCCCACAAATCCCCATTGCTGCCATGAGTCACTCGGTCTCAATTCCCCTTCTGATAGGGTTAGATATGACAGGGGTTTCCCTAGTCAAACACTTCTAAACCAATCCTAGGTATGTCAACCAGTAGTCAGGGAAAGCGCCAAGGGGCACCATAAGAAGCGTCTCATACCACCTCCACTAGTGTCCTATGACAGAAATGCCAAAAAGGGCATTCTCCATTCCACAACCATAACCTAGGCAATCACATCACATCGCTATTCCATTCATATCACAATATAATCCAATTCACATATCCATCATTCATAACCAATTTCAATATGTAAACCACATTATGAATATCCTAGTGTAATTACAAAATTGAAAACAATATGGAAAAAGAATACCAAACAGTAGCTATTAAAGTAAGCGCAATCTAACAAAGCATAGTATGTAAATTGTGAGTGAAGTACTCACTTTGTATCCAACTTTGTAACCTTCAAGTAAGAGGTCAGTGAGCAAGTCCAAAATCACCTCAACAACCTTAAGCAAACATGTATAGATCATAATGAACCAACTCTAAAGATTGGCATCAGTTGTAACTAAGCCAACACAAGCTCCTCCAGCCGGAAAAGTGTTTAGCATCTCTGGGATTGAGCAAGATTAGAGTCACGATGTCATGACAGGTATGCTAGTCATCACTTCAGTTCCTGCATTTGTTTTGTTCGATACCGGTGCATCTCATTCTTTCAAATCATTTGCATTCATAAGAAGAACTACTGCAATATCAAAGAAATTGCTTAGATGTATGATGATTAGTACACCTACTAGATTAGTAGTTCAACTAGATCAAGTGATAGAAGCTTGTCCTGTTACCATATGTGGAAGAAACTTGGATGTAATTTAGTGATCTTAGATATGAAGGACTTTGATGTAATTTTGGGAATGGATTGGTTAACAGCACACAAAATGGTTATTCTCTGCTCTTTGAGAAGAGTAGAGTTTCAGCTTGATGGAAACAACTTTTGAATTTCAAGGTGACCAAGGAAGACTTAATAGAAAGGCCTTGACTGTAGTGATGCAAGTGAATGCATGGGTGGAAAGTGTATCACTTAATGCTTCATCTGAAAGTGGAAGCAAGGACAAGAAGAAACTTGAGGGAGTCAAAGTAGTGAGAGACTTCGTGGATGTTTTTCCAGAAGATTTGTGGTGTTTGCCACCAGAAAGAGAACTTGAGTTCACCATAGAGTTGATTCTAGGAGCCACTCCTATGTCAAAAGTACTGTATAAAATGGCACCCACTAAAATAAAAGAGCTACAGAACCAAATGAACAAGCTCTTAGAAAAAGGATTTAGCCAACCAAGTGTTTCACCTTGAGGAGCTCCAGTTTTGTTTGTAAAGAAGAAAGATGGTAGCGTGCGTCTATGCTTCGATTACCGGGAGTTAAATAAGTTGACCATCATGAGTCAGTACCCACTGCCCAGAATAGTTGATCTCTTTGATTAGTTGAAAGGAGCAGCAACTTAGAGTGAAGCCAAATGATATCTGCAAGACAACATTTAGAACTTGGTATGGTCACTATGAGTTCAAGATTATGCATTTTGGTTTGACAACCTGCGGTATTTATGAATTTGATGAACCGAGTATTTCATGATGTCCTGGATAAGTTTGTGATTGTATTCATAGACGATATCTTGATCTACAAGAAGAATGAAGAGGAACATGTTGAACATCTTCATTTCACCTTGCAAAGACTGAGAGAGAAGAAACTTTTTGCCAAGTTTAGCAAGTGTGACTTCTTGTTATCTAAGGTAGTTTTCCTCGTCCATGTGGTTTTAGCAAAAGGAATTCGAGTTGATCCTAGTAAGGTCAAGGCTGTTGCAAATTGGGATAGACCAAGGACTGTGACCAAAATTAGAAGTTTTCTTGGAATGGCAGGTTACTACCGAAGGTTTATTGAGAACTTTTCTAGACTAGCTGCTCCAATGACTAAGCTTACTAGAAAAGGGGAGAAGTTCGTCTCGACTGATACATGTGAGAAGAACTTCCAAGAATTGTAGGATAGACTAACACAAGCCTCAATGTTAACTATACCAGATGACTCTGGCAGATTGACAGTTTATACCAATGCATCAAAGATTGGCTTGGCTTGGGTAGTGGCGTATGCCTTTACGCAACTAAAGGACTATGAGAAAACTACACTACTCACGATCTAGAGTTAGCAGCGGTAGTCTTTGCTTTAAGGATTTGGTCCCATTATTTGTTCTGAGAAAGAGTTGCCATCTACCCTGATCATAAGAGTTTGAGGTACTTGTTCACCCAGAAGGAGTTGAACATGTGGCAATGTAGGTGGTTGGAGTTGGTTAAAGATTATGATTGTGATATTCAATACCACCTTGGAAAAGACGATGTGGTTGTAGACGCTCTTAGTAGGAAAATTAAGTGAGAAGAATTTGATTTGAATGCTTTGAGTAAACCACTTTTGTATTCTATCTTGGAGTTTGAACTTGAAATTGTTCCATAAGGGTCTGAAGTGATGCTTGCAGCTATGAAAGCAAGGTCCACTTTAAGAGAGAGAATAATATCCTACAAGATTCAGACCCAGAATTGAAAGAAAATATTGAGAAGACCTCTTCTAGTCCAGAAAAAGAACCAGATTTATATGTGTCTACCGATGGTGCTTTGACTTATAGGGGAAGACTGTGTGTGCCAGTAGTAGAAGAACTTAAGAAGGAGATTTTGAAAGAAGCATATCAGTCGATTTTCACTATACATCCCGGAAGTACCAAGATGTATAGGGATTTGAGAAAACACTATTGGTGGATTGGATTGAAGAACGAAGTGGAAGATTTTGTGGCCAAGTGTGACACTTGCTAGTGTGTTAAAGCAGTTCGGAAACCATGGTCAGGACTTCTGCAGCCGCTTCCTGTTTCTAGTTGGAAGTGGGAAGATATTACCATGGACTTCGTCACTAGCTTACCTGATACCAGTAAAGGGAATGATACTGTGTGGGTAATCATTGAAAGATTGACCAAATCAGCCCACTTCATCCCTATGAAGATTACATATACCATGGATAAGCTAGCAAGTTTGTATGTGGACAATGTAGTACGTCTACATGGAGTTCCAATGAGTATTGTATCTAATCAGAGATCCAAGGTTCACCTCAAGATTCTGGAATATTTTGCAAAAAGCTTTGGGAACCCAATTGAACTTTAGTACAACTCATCATCCACAAATTGATGGACTGTTTGAGTGGAGAATTCATATTGTAGAAGATATGTGATGAGCACATTTATGTGTGAAATCTTAGGGCATAAAGCATGCATTTTACACATTTAGAGTGGAACTACCTTGGGTTTTATGTTGTTTTTGCAGATTTTAGGACTTTTCAATATTTAAGCAAATATTTGGAGTTTTGGGCATGAATCATGCAATTTTACATGTCAAGAGGTCCATTCAAATTCTCAAATGCGAAAATGGGCCTGATTTGGTGCATGATGGGCTAGAGATGTGATTATGGGCCAACTCCGAAATATTGAAGAGATAAAGAAGGCAAATTTGATCTATGACTGAGATTATAAATTATCAATCAAATCTACAGATATATCATTGAGAGAGTCCAAATGGAGAAAAGAGTCCTTGCATACTTCAATATCTTATCTCCTATTTAGGGTTTGATTAAAGAAAGAAAAAGAGGAAAAAGAATTATATTTAGAGAAGGAAGAGGCAAAAATCCCGTGTTTGAATGTCTCTATCCAGTTTCGATCAAGCCCTTCATCGAACGGTCATTCGGTGTCCGATCGTGCTGATTTTTGGAGGCGAGCTTCATGACTGCTTCAACCTCAAATCCAACGGTGGAATTATGCATCTGATATCTCTATGTCAGGCCGATTAGTACATCAAAACCCTAATTGGCTGAGTCAGATAGGAACCCTGAGTTTGATTCAAATTCTGTCAAGATTCATATCTCATATAAACTCTATAAAAGGAGAGGATACTCCATCAACGGAAGACATGTTCTAGAGCTTAGGAGAAGCACATTTTCTTTTCTCTTTGGTTTATTTAGGCTTTCTTTAGTTTTCTTTGTTTGCACTTGTGAGATTTTAATTTCTAGATTGAATGTTTAGGTATAATTTTTTTTATGTAATGCAATTCAAGTTCAAGTTTCAAGTTTTTAGATTCGTTTTTCTTTGGGTCTAGCAATTGCAGATTTAGATCATTCTAGATCTAGATCTATTTGTTAGGGTTGGTTGAGAGTCGAATCGTTTGTTCAATTCGCAAGTAAGTAACCTTCTTTATTAATCTTCTCTCCTCCCTCCATTCCCGCTTCTATCTACCCCTCCATATTCTTAATATAGGATTTACTTTCAGCATTTATTTATTGTTCTCCCTTCCCCTGGATCCTTGATCAAAGATGCCTACAGTCATGCCTCTCTTTGGTTAAGGTTTCCATTTTACTTTCTGCAATTTACTTTCTGTTATTTACTTTCTGCAATTTACTTTCAGCATTTATTTATTGTTCTTCCTTTCCCTGGATCCTTGATCAGAGATGCCTACAGTCGTGCCTCTCTTTGGTTAAGGCTTCCTTTTCCTTTTATTGCTTTGTTTATTGCTTTGTTATTTACTTTCTGCACTATTTTTTTCTCTTTAATATCCGTTCCCCTGATCGGTGGACTGTAAGCTACGGCAAAGGGTCCACGGTCAAAGTCATTATTATTATACTCCCCTTCCCTCGATCCAGAGCTGACATTCAGATCACTTCCCTTTTTCCTTTTATTTTTATTGTTCGCATTTTTTTTCCTGTTTTTTATTTATGCATTGATTGTGTTTAATTTATTTTTTGTTTCAATTCGATTGCATTAGAAGTATGGATTATGATCGTTTAATTTAGTTAATTAGTTAACAAAAATTGAATCATTCCATTCTCGCATTACTATTAAGAAGTTGAATTCTAAGTGGCATATCTCCTTGAGATCGACCCATTAGCTACACGATATCGTGCGCTTGCGGTTACTTTTAAAATTCACAAGCAATATGCTCAAATCATGTATACTGGATATGAGAGGGAATTGGGATGAACACTTAGCCTTGGCAGAGTTTGCCTACAATAACAATTATCAATCAATGATAGGCATGGCCCCTTTCAAAGTGTTGTATGGACACACTTGTAGAACCCCACTGTATTGGACCGAAACTGCTGAAAGAAGAATTTTAGGTCCAGAGATGATTGAAGCTACAAGTGCAATGGTGGATATGATTAAAGAAAGGATCAAGACGGCGCGCAATCTAGACAGAAATCTTATGCAGAGAAGAGAAGGACTGATTTGGAATTTCAAGTCGGGGAGAAAGCTTTTCTGAAAGTATCACCTATGAAGGGTGTGATGAGACTTAACGTCAAAGGAAAGCTTAGCCCTCTGTACATCGGCCTTATAAGATCATTGCAAAGGTTGGACTAGTTGCATATCGATTAGCTCTACCTCCGTCCTTAGCTGGTATGCACGATGTTTTCCACGTGTTGATGCCAAGTTAGAGAACTTGTCTGATTTCAGAAGCAGATACAACTTGAATGATGACGGACTTGGTAGATGGACCAAGAGTACGGTGATGACACAATTGAAAGGTCTTGGAAAACCAGGTAAGACCCTTCTATAACTTGGAAAAGGTCCCAAAAGGAAGATAGAGCTTTTGGGGACAAAAAATGCAATTTTGACCAAAGAGGGACAGGTTGGGAGCTTGCTTTGTTCGCCCCAAGCGACCAACCAGTACTGGGGCAGTTTTGTCACTTTTTGGGAATTAGGTTTTCGAAGCCCTATTTAATCAATTTTCATTCTAATTTGTGTCATTGTGTCATAAGGCTGTCAGAGAACGTTAGTGACACTTTAGAGCTCTCTCTCCAAGGCCAAGGAAGATTTCCCAAGTATCCATGAAGTTTTCCGCTCAACGAATCTTCTTCTTCAAGGTTAAGGATCACTCTCTTTCTTCTAGATCCATTTTCTCTTATTGATTCTACCTATTGTAGAGACTTTGAGGAAGGTCTTATGCTACTGTAATGACCTAATTAGTTTTAGAGTGAATCCCCATTCACTCTAGTTCTTCCGTGAACTTCACGGTGTGATTTCTGTAAAAGCCTAGCATGAATCTATATGATTGTATTCTCTTTGGTTGGTTTGATTTCCAATCCATGCTAGATCATATTCTAAGTTTTTTTTAGACCATATTCTACTCTTAGCCCTAGAGTTAATCCCCATTCACTCTAGTCTATCTATGAATCTGCGATTTGATTTCGGATGAATCCTAAGTTGGGACTCATTAGGTTTTCACTCCTTTGACCATGATTGATGCCTAAATCATACTAGATAGAGTCCTACTATTATTTCAGAGTGTTTGGAACCCAAACGATGAGTTTCAATCAATTTTGGGTTTTACTGTTCGTACACAGCAGCCTTGGTCGGTTGGCTTGGCAGCCCCCGGGGGACCAAGCTAGGCGACCAGAGGGTACCAAGACAGCAAAATCCCCTATTTTGACCTCTTTTTATCTTGGAACCTTTAGGTTTGTTTGAAACTACCTTTTGGTCTACTTTTCGAAGGTTACAAGTTGACAACAAGGTGAGGATGTTCACTCACAAATGACATAAGTTACTTTCTATTTTTGAATGTATGATATATATTGTTGTTTTAGGACTTGTCTGTGATAGATATGCCTCTGTAATTTCCTAATGTTACAGTAATGATGATACGCATATTTGTTAAGAATGAGAATGTTTGGAATGTGAATGGATTGTGATATGATGTTATGTTTGAAATCATATTGTAATGTGATTGCTTAAGTTTTGATTGTGGAATGGGGAAGTTCTGTCTCGGGACATCAGTGGAGGTGGTATGGGATGCATTCCTATGCTGCCCCTTGGCACTTTCCATGATTACTAGATGTCATACCTAGGACTTGTCTAGAAGTGTTTGGTTAGAAACCCCGTCATATCTCACCCTGTCGGTGTGGGTATTGAGGCCGAGTGACCTATGGCAGCAATGGGGATTGTGGGTGCTCAAGACCGGTATCCAACTCATAAGAGGATACAACCACATTGTGGGGGGCCATTCATTGGTAGGGTCGCATTATAATAAGCTTGGGCTCATGGGCACTCAACATCGGCAATCAACCTGTGAGAGGACATAAGAGCTTCCCGTCTATTATATGTGGATGATCAATAGGGTTAAGAGTCCGTAGTCCAAGTTGGTTGGAACCATAGGATACGATGAATTTAGGGGGAAAGGTACTGGAATGGATTGCAAGAGGCAAGGAAGGGAAGTATCAGACCTTGAGATTGATATGACTCAGTAGATGATGTGCAATGGGCTAGGTATAACCCTGACACGCGCCAGTACTCATACCATTGGTAGAGTGAGAGAATGATGACCTAAACCCCAGCCATGGTGATTGTTTGAGATGGATGCCTTGACCTGACTACCGTGGAGAACCTTAAAGATGTGCTTAAGAGCCGTGAGGGAGAGTGATTGAGACTGTTCAAAGGAGTATGGTGTTCTATCTTAATGTGTGTCCGACACTAGAGACTAGTATATGTTAGAGTTAGATGCATACTTTCACATTGTCTTATATGATCCCGAGCTCCGATTCGGAGGACCCTTCCCTATATTATGCAGCTCAGGAAGCAGTGGGAGATGACTATCACATCCACCCAGCCGGTACCCTACCTGGCATACCTGAGTGTGTGATCCACAGCCCCGAAGATCTAGTATTCGAGGAAACCATCCTCCCACAGTTACAATAACATAATCATAAACAATACTAAACCAAATGTTAAATTACATAAGCAAAGAGATCAATATAAGATGAAGAATATAACAATATAATCAAAGTGCGGAAAGAATGAAACCAATATAATAACCAAATAGAATAATCACATGTAGAGTGTGCGGAAAATCACTCCACATAACACAGCAGAATAGTAGATCAAAAGTCAAAAGAAAGATTACAACTGATTCCCAAAATGAAAGGAAAAGAAAAGAAGTAATCAAACTAAACTAAGGTATCTTCTAACTTATAAATACAAGTTCTAAAAGTATAAGTCTCGGAATCCAAATAGCGAGTAACTAGCACATGAGTGCGACTAATCCTGACGCGATACGTCTTCACCCATGAGTTCTTCACTTTCGTAGTCACCGTAGCCACCAGCTTGGGAGTAGTATGTGTCATCGGCTTGTGCTTCATAGTATTGGCAGTCATAGTCGTCAGTACCTGCAAGATAGTCTAACAAAGTTATTTGAAAAAAATGAGTGAGTTCAAAAGAACTCAGCAAGGCAAGTTATTCCATAGCAACACAAATAACATGATAGTAGAACATAGCAGATGCAATATGATATAAAACAGACAATGCATGTATGAATCTAACTCTATGTATGCTGGTCTCTATTGGCAGACATGCTTTAAGTCATAGCACCATACTCCTCTGGGTAGGTCTCAAATCACTCTCCCTCAACCATCTCGGTATCTTGGGTTCTCCGGTGGTAATTGGGTCATGCATCCCTCTCGGACATTCCTTGGCTGGGGTTTAGGTCACAACTCTCTCACATCGCCATTGGTCTAAGTATTTGGCGCATGTCAAGGTAAAACCTAGCCAAATGCAAGTCATCTACATGGTTATATCAAGTCAGAGTCAGATACTTCCATTCCTCCCCTCTTGGGATCCTTTCCGGTATCCTTCTCACTAGAGTCAGCGTATCCTAAGGCTACAACCAACTCGGACTATGAACTCATCAACCTATTGGTCATTCACAAATAATAAACAGGAAGTTCTCATGTCCTCTCATATATTGCACATTGGTTTTGAGCGCCCATGAGTCCAAGTCTACTACTTGCGACCCTACAATGAATGGCCCCCACAATGTGATCCATGTCCTCTCACGGGTTGGTTACCGGTCTTGAGGGCCCACAAACCCACATTGCTACCATGGTACTCGGTCTCAATACCTTTCCGAATCGGGTTTGATATAACAGGGACATCCTAGCCAAACACCGCTAGACAAGCCCTAGGTATGACAAACAATAATCCGGAAAAGAGTCAAAGGGCACCATAAGAAATGTCCCATACCACTTCCATTGATGTCCATGGACAGAAACGTCAAAAGGACATTCCCCAATCCCAAATCATACCTAATCAATCACATTCCCAATTCAATCATAACATACACAACTGATATTCCAACATATAGAAAGATAAACATGTAAACACGATCAATTGAATATGTAAATTACAAGAATAATGTCCATACGTGATCAAAGTAATAAGAAGAGTACATGAACAAGGTCCTACTGTACTTGAAGTACTTACAACAGTAATATCATATTAAGAAAATAGAAGAACAACATATAAAATTCCCAAATTAGAAACTAAGATTCACAAAATCTATGTTAATATGGAAATAATTGTCCTTACCTTAATTAGATTCGAAGAAAATCCGGAGGAACAAGAGATCAAGTCCAAAGTTAGCACATAAACCCTATAGATATATCATTAGGAATAAGCCCTAGAAGATTGGAGGTCAAACGGATCAAATTGGATGAAGAAAACCATTGCTCTCATGCCTGGCAGCCTGCCTGCTAGCTTGGTCCAGTCGACTAGGTGAACAGTATGCAGCCAAATTGAGAATTTTGATCCGAAACTCATCTTCCAGGGTTCAAAACACTCCAAAATTTCAAGGGAATATTAGGAATAGTAATCTAAGACTATCTAGCATAGATTAGACACCAACAATGACAAAAACCAATACTTACTAATTTGATCAAAAACATAGTTTTCAAAGAAAACAAACCATGAATTCAAAAGAGAAACTAGAGAGAACAAGGATTCACTCTAGATGAATATCAACAGTAGATCAGAGATGAATACTAACATGAGAATGGATCTATCATGCTAGAGAATTCAAAACAATAAGATTAAATCATGCTTTCATGAAGAATACTATGATCTCTTCTAAAAATCAAGTATGGAGATCATAGCACCATTGGAATGAATGGAGATTCATTCTCAACCTTAGAGATTGTAGAAGAGGTGTTTGCAAGGTTGCAATACCATCTTCAAAATCACAGCAATAGGAATAGATCAATACAAGAGTAAATCAAAAGAAAGTTAAGAGATTACTAACCTTGAACATAAACAAGAGATGAAGAACTTGAGATCTTGTAAGAGTCCTTCAACAACACCAAGGAGAGACTTTCCACGTTCTCTAGAGGTTTCAGAAACAAAAGAGGCTAAGAAACATGAAGTCTTATTAAATAGAGCATCAAAACCCAATATAGAAGATCTTCACTGATTCTGTCAGCAGCTGGTCGATTGGCCCAGTCGACCAAGCTTGACAACAATGCCCAAATAGGGAAATTAATGCCCAATCCTCTTCAAATTCAAGTGGGCTTCTCCCAACTCAAAAAATGACTCACCTAGCATAGAGGACTGCCTTCAAACCATGTCCAACTAGGCTTCAGGTCCATCAACTAAGCTCTTCTTCATCAAGGTGCAGTTTTTTCTCAAACACTGCCAAAGTTTCCAAGTATGGAGCACCATCATCAATCTCCATGGGTTCTGGGTCAAACATCATGTCTTCCACTGAGATGGCGCATAGTTGCCTTCTTCCTTCACTTCGGGTCTTCGGAACTACAAACAACAGGGTTTCCGGGTCAAGGTTAGGGCTGGATTTCCAATGATAGTGGCCGTGGCACGACCCAAGTACTAATATTATGAGGCCTTGCTTCTTTTTATATTGTGATTTTATCTTTGTATTGGAATGTTTCTGTGAAATCCAGCCCTGACCTTGACCCAAAAACCCTGTTGTTTTTAGGTCCGACAACCCGAAGTAAAGGAAGAAGTCAACTATGGGCCGTCTCAGTGGAAGACTTGGTGTTTGGCTTAGAATCCATGGAAGTTGATGACAGTGTTCCAATTATGGAAACTTGTTCAGGACTGAAAAAGAAACTGCACCCTGATGAAGATGGGATTAGTTGATGGACTTGGAGTATTATTTGTGTCATATCCACCCAGCCGGTACCCTATCTAGCATACCCGAGTGTGTGATCCACAGTCCACAAGATCCAGTATCTAGTAAATCAACCTCCCACATTCACAACAATATAATCAAGAACAAGACTAAATCAAGGTTAACAATATTATTCAAATGAATCAAAGTAAAGTAACGAGATAATCATCAGAGTGCGGAAATGATACCAATAGATATATAAAATCAAATATAGAGTGAGGCGGAATCTCACTCCACGAGTACAGCGGAATGTAGATCGAAAGTCAAAGGAGATTACAACTGGTTCTAAAGACAAGAAAGAAAGATATAATCTAACTAAGCTAAAGTCTATTCTAATTTGTAAAGAACGTCTTCATAAACATAGACTTCATCAATCACGCTCAAACGCTCCCACTCCACAGTAGGGCTAATCTTGGTAACAAGTGAGACCACTCGAGGAATCCTCAATGTAATCTTCATAGTTGCCAACACTTTGCGTATGGTACGCTTCTTAATCTTGCGCTTCTTCATATTGACCTTCATAGTCATCAATGCTTGCAGAATAGTCTAACAAAAGATGTTGTACAAAAGGAGTGAGTTTCAAAAGAAACCCAGTAAGGCAAGTAATTCAATAATAGCATAAATAACATGATAACATAAGCAAAGCATAATGTGATATGATATGAGACAGACAATGCATGTATGAGTCTAACTTTATGTATGCTGGTCTTTATAGGCAGACATGCTTTAAGTCATAGCACCATACTTCTTTGGGAGGTCTCAATTCACTCATCCTCGGTTGGCAAAGGGTCCATCATCCCTCTCGGACAATCCATGGCTGGGGGTTAACTCACCTCTCTCTCACATCACCATTTCGTCTAAGTACTGGCGCATGTCAGGGTAAAGCCTAGCCCAATGCAAGTCATCTACTT
Source organism: Hakea prostrata (assembly GCF_041222555.1). Classification (NCBI taxonomy): domain Eukaryota; kingdom Viridiplantae; phylum Streptophyta; class Magnoliopsida; order Proteales; family Proteaceae; genus Hakea; species Hakea prostrata. The sequence goes on along the minus strand of NC_142608.1, from coordinate 27,750,470 downwards.
AGTTACATCAACTCAGATCCAGATACGTCCATTCCTCCCTCTCGGGATCCTTTCCGGTATCCTTCACACTAGAGTCAGCGTATCCGACTCTCTCAAATACGGACTCATCAACCCTATAGGTCATCCACATATAGTAAACGGGAAGCTCTCATGTCTTCTCACGGGTTGGTTACCGGTCTTGAACACCCATGAGCCCAAGTCTATCCATATGCAACTCTACCCATAAATGGCCCCCACAATGTGATTCATGTCCCCTCACGGGTTGGTTACCGGTCTTGAGCGCCCATAAATCCCCATTGCTACCACGGGTCATTCGGTCTCAATACCCTTCCGAATCGGGTCTGATATAACAGGATATATCCTAGCCAAACACTGCTAGACAAGTCCTAGGTATGAAAACCAATAATCCGGGAAAGTGTCAAAGGGTAACATTGGAAATATCCCATACTACTCCCAATGAGGTCCAAGGACAGAAATGTCAAAATGACATTCCCCAATCCCAAATCATACTTAAACAATCACAATCATAATTCAGTCATATCATCCACAACAGATATCTCATCATATGAAAGAGTATAATAAGACAAGATTAAATGAATAAGCAACATAAATGAATAAGTAATCATACATGATCAAGTACATAAAGTAAATAAGGAAATAAGATCCTACTGTACTTATAGCATTCATATCATAATAGAAACTAACATAACAGTAGCAAATCTAAGTAGTTCCCAAATTAGAAACTAATTCTATGCAATCTATGTTAATATGGTAACAACTTTCCTTACCTTAAATAGATTCGAATATATTCCGGATGGACAAGAGGATGAATCCAAAGTTAGCAAATAAACCCTAGAATAACATCATACAGTCATTAGGAAGTAGTCCTAAAAGAATGAGCATCAATCGGACGAAGAAATCCAATTCTGTCATTACGGGTTGATTGGCTAGGTTGACTGAATCAGTCGACCCAGGCAGTCTGCCCAAGAGCAAATCCGAATCCAAAAAGAGAATCTTGATTCGAAACCTATGCTACACAATCTGGAATGCGACGAAACTTGGAGAGAATGTCTAACACAGTAGTCTATGACTAAAAAGCATAATTTAGACATCAAACAACTATTAAAACCATTACTTACTAATTTGAAATCATAGTTTCTATTTTGGTAAAAATCATGGTTTTCATTGGAAAGATGCTATGAATGAAAGAGATGAACTAGAGATAATAAGGTCTCATTCTAGTACAAGAACACAATAAATCAGAGGTATGAATAATCATGGAGAGGCATCTACAATGCTAGAATAAATCAAAATAAAAATATGATCATAGTTTAAGAAGAAATCATAAAAATCATATTAAGAACGAATAAGATGATTGTGGCATAAGAGAATGAAAAGAAATTGTAAAGATATGACTACAAGGTTGCAGCATCTTCATCATAATCTCAGTTCAGAGATGAGAGTGATCATGGAAAGAAAGAATCAAGAACACAAAAGATTGAATACTAACCTTTGATTGAAGAACAAGAGAGAGAGTTTGCAAGATTGCAAGATTAGGTCTTCCTCTACACTTTTGGAGGCTTGGAGATGAGTCCTTCGTTCTCTAAGTGTTTTGGAGGATAGGGGTACTAAAATCACGAAGTCATGGGGTATATATAGCAATATAACCTAAACAGAAGATTCTGCTCGAGTCCAGCATCTCTGGGTCGATTGGCTGGGTAGCCTGGCCCCGTCGACCCAAGCAGTTGACCCAGGCAGACAGCAAAGCCAAGATCAGGGATTTGAGGGCCTTCCGCTACTCGGAATCCAAGGAAACTTTAATCACATATTCTATAACTTACCTAGCATGGAAAAATGGCTTTAAATCATATCCCACCAAGCTCTATGGTCATCAACCAATCTTCTCTTCATCAAGGCGTAGTCTCTTTTCTATATCCAACACTGTCTTCAAGTATGGGGCATCATCTTCAATCTCCATAGGTTCGGAGTCGAACACTATATCTTCTACTGATATGGCCCATAGCTGACTTTCACTTCTACTTCGGGTCTTCGGACCTATAGACAAAAGAGTATTCGGGTTAAGGTTAGGGCCGGGTTTCACAATTTGACTTGGTTCGAAGGCACTTCTACATGCTAGGTAAGCCACTTGGTGTGTGTGCAAAAGCCCTTTAAGTTGGATTTGATCTGAACCTTCAATTCCCTACTTTGGCCTTGCTGTCTTGATTGGTCGACTGGGCCAGTAGACCAATCAATCGACCAATGAGATCTATTTTGCTTAATTAGGTCTTGGCTGCTCTATTTAAGCCCAACCTCGAGTCTAGTTCGTCTTTTGTGCCTCCAAACCTTTTGGAACGAACCAGAGCTCTCCCCAAGTCATCTCCATTACACCTTGGTGGTTTTCTTGTTGGATCTTCATCATTTCTCTTGCTTTTGCATCATAAGGTATGTGATCATCCTCCTCTCTTCTCCATCTTTAGTTTTCTTTAGTTTTTCATTTCTTTTCTGACTGAGAACAGTGGGGTTGATGTTGCATTCCTATTGCAACCACCACTCCACTCAATTCTTTGTTTTTCCTAAGGATTTAAGGCTTGATGGATGATCTTAATCAAGATCATCACTTGCTTTTGAAGGAAACTGTCACATCCCGCCCTAATCCACTCAGGGAGTACCCTATTTGGATTACTCGGGGAAGTGATCCACAGTCCCGCTGATCAAGTTTAGGAACGATCATAATCACTTAGTACAATAATATAATCAAAAGCAAGAACAATTCTTTGTATTCAAATAATTTAATAACAAAATTCAATAAAGGATCTCAGAAGGATCACAAGAAACATTAGAGTGCGGAAATGATACAAATAGGACAAATAGTCAAAGTGTGAAAAGGAGGGGGAAACCCATCCTATAATAATAGCGGAAGGTAAATCGACTAAAATAAGAGTTACAACTGGTTCCCAAAATGACAAGGGAACAGACTAAACTATGGTCTCAACGAATTAACTAAAAGGTCAAAAGGGGAGTGAGACGATATCCCATCCCTAACACATAAGTGCAACCGAACTGCTCCAAATGAGTCCTAATCTCGGACTACTAGTCTTTATCAACTTGTACACCGTGACCAGTGTGGTACAAGTCATCAACTTGGTCTTCAGAGTGTTGATTGTCAAAGTCGACAGTAGTAGTACCTGCAATAGAGTCTAACAAAAGATGTTGCAAAAAGGAGTGAGTTCAAAAGAACTCAACAAGGCAGTTATTCCATAAAACATAAGCCATATGATACAAACCATAACATGATGCAATATGATATGAAACACATGATGCAAGTATGATTCTAACTCTATGAATGCTAGTCTTTAAGGTAGACATGCTTTAAGTCATAGCACCATACTTCTTTGGGTCGTCAGTCACTCCCCCCTCAACCAATTCCGTATCTTGGGTCTGCCGTGGTAATTGGGTAAAGTCCTCTCAAACCATGGTAGGGGATTCGGTCACCACTCTCTCACATCACCATTTGGTATAAGTATTGGCGCATGTCAAGGTAAAGCCTAGCCCAATGCAAGTCATCTACTCAGTCATATCAACTCAGATCCAGATACGTCCATTCCTCGCCCCGGGCGATCCTTTCCGGTATCCTTCACACTAGAGTCAGCGTAATCCCGGATTACGGACTCATCAACCCTATTGGTCATCCAAAAATAATAGACGGGAAGCTCTAACGTCCTCTCACGGGTTAGTTATCGGTCTTGAGCACCCGTAAGCCCAAGTCTAGCTATTTGCAACCCTACCGATAAATGGCCCCTTTCGGGTATCCGTAGTATGGTTTATGTCCTCTCATGGGTTGGTTACCGGTCTTGAGTGCCCATCAAACCATACCCTACCAAGGGTCATTCGGTCTCAATGCCCTTCCAATTCGGGTCTGATACGACAGGGACATCGTAGCCAAACACCACTAGACAAGCCTTATACATGTCATCCAATAATCCGGAAAAGTTTTGATGGGCACCTTCGGAGAACATCCCATACTATTCCCTCCGATGCCCAAGGACAGAAGCGTCAATAGGACGCTTCCCAATTCCAAATTATGCCTAAGCAATCATGTCACATCCTCCCAGCCGGTACCCTAACTGGCATACCCGAGAGTGTGATCCACAGCCCAAAAGATCAAGTTTAGGAACGATCATATCCATTTAGCACAATAACAAATCAAAAGCAAGAACAAATCATTGTATTCTAATAAGTTAATAATAAAATTCAAGAAAAGATCTCAAAAGAATCACTAAGAATATCAGAGTGCGAACACATGATACCAAATCAAAAGATAACTGTAGAGTATAGCGGAAATATACTCCACAACATATGCGGAAGGTAGATCGAAATCTAAGTAAAGCTCTAAGCTAATACAAGTAAAGTAAAAGATAAGTCTAGAAGAAACAAGAGAAATCTAATCCACATCTTCAGTCGGCTCTTCTTCATCTTCGATCTTCATCTTCTTCACCTTGCCCTTCCCTATATGGACCGTCATCATATTTCAAACACCAGGCAGAAGTCTAACAAAAGATATGGTACAAAAGGAGTGAGTTTCGAAAGAAACCCATTAAGGCAGTTAAATCCATAATAACATAAATGGCAGGATTTCAAAACAAACATAAATGCAATATGGTATGAGACAAACAATGAATGTATGAATCTAACTCTATGTATGCTGGTCTCTATTGGCAGACATGCTTTAAGTCATAGCACCATACTTCTTTGGGTAGGTCAATCACACAACGCCTTTTGGTAGTGGGTCCGGCATCCCTCGGGACATTCCATGGCTGGGGGTTAAGTCACCTCTCTCTCACATCACCATTGGTCTAAGTACTGGCGCATGTTAGGGTAAAGCCTAGCCAAATGCAAGTCTTCTACTTAGTTATATCAAGTCAGATCCAGATACGTCCATTCCTCGCCCCTGGCGATCCTTTCCGGTATCCTTCACACTAGAGTCCTCATAGTCCCTGACTACGGACTCATCAACCCTACTGGTTATCCACATATGGTAAACGAGAAGCTCTCACGTCCCCTCATGGGTTGGTTACCGGTCTTGAGCGCCTGTGAGCCCAAGTCTAACCATATGCAACCCTACCAATAAATGGTCCCCACAATGTGATTCCTGTCCTCTCACGGGTTGGTTACCGGTCTTGAGCGCCCATGAATCCCCATTGCTACCACGGGTCGTTCGGTCTCAATACCCTTCCGAATCGGGTCTGATATAACGGGTTATTCCTAGCCAAACACTGCTAGATAGCCCTAGGTATGAAAATCAATAATTCAGGAAGGTGTCAATGGGCATCTTCGGAGAACATCCCATACTATTCCCTTAGATGTCCAAGGACAGAAGTGTCAAAAGGACACCTCTCCTTCTCGAACCATACTTAATCAATCACAATCACAAATCAATCATATCATACACATTTACAGTATATAGAAAATATACCATAATAAGATTCATCTCATATACAGTTGACAAATAAAGACTTTCATAAACTAAAGAAAGCAAGTAAATAATGCTACTGTAATTGAAGTAAATACAGCAGTAATATATTCATAAAAGAATCTAATTATGGTAACAAATCCGAAAGATTCTAATATAGAAACTAAAATCACACAATCTATGCTATTATAGAAGTAACCATCCTTACCTTATATAACTTGAAGAGAATCTCCTAGGATCAAGGAGAATCTTCCCAAACTTGGCAAGAAGGTCCTAAACAAGTATATATATCATATTAGGAAAGAAACCTAGAAGGAAAGATATCAAAACATCCAAAACAGACCAAATATGAGGTTATTGTCCTCATTGGTCGATTGACTTGGTCTTCAAGTTACAAATTAGGAAACAAAAGTTACCATAATTAGATCAATCATGGTTCTTTAAGAATTCATAGTAAAAATCATGGACAAGAACAATAGGATGATGAATCATTGATTGTGATAAAGAAATCATGAAAAGCATGCATAGATCTTCAAGAAAAATAGATCTAAGACTGAAGAACATGAATCTAAATAAGGAAACAAAACTTACCATAAATGTATTAGTCATGGTTCTTGGAGAAAGCATGGTATGATCAAGAAGAAAGAACAAGAGATTGATAGGTTACAACTCTTGTAAAGAAAACACAGCGATTGACTACTAATATGATCAATAAAACAGATCTAAGAAGATCAGAATTTGAATCAAAAGATGAACAAAGACAAGATCATGATTTAGATCATGATTCCTTCAAAAGCTTGCATTGATCATCATTAAGATCATTGCATTAGCCATTAATCCTTAGGAAGATCATGAGGGATGAGTAGAGAGATGTTTGCAACAGAGAATGCAGCATCTTCTCTACTGTCTCAGCCCAAAAAGGAAAGAAAAACAGAGATGGAGAAGAAGAAGAGAGTGTAGACATACCTTTGATGCAAGAGGAAGAAGATTACTTGAGTTCTTGCGAGGGATCAACCAAGGATGCAAGGAAATTGATTAGAATGGAGTTCTAACTCGTTCCAGAGGCTTAGGAGGCAGAGGAGACGAAGTAATCCCGAGGTTGGACTTAAATAGAGCAAGAAAGACCTAAATCTGGAAAACAAATCTCATTGGTCGATTGGATTGGTCTACTGGCCCAGTCGACCAATCAGTCGACCAATGGAGACAGCAAGGTACAGATTGCACTGTTTTGGTCATAACTTCTTCGTTTGAAGTCCAATTGATCCGAAATTCGAAAGGGAACTTCATACAAACATACTAAGACTATCTAGCATGAATTGGCATCATCCATGGTCCAAAAATCAGTACTTTATAATTTGGGAACATGAGTTTCTAAATTGGGAACAACATGGTTCTCATAGCAAACTCACCATGGATTCAAGGGAAGAATTAGAGAGAACAAGGCTTCACTCTAATAGAATATCAAGAACATATTAGAGGCAAGAATAACTAAATAGAAAATCAAAAGAATACTAATCCTAGAATGAGAGGAATCAAAAATAGAAACTTACTAGAATGCTTATATCAATGGTCAACATAGAAGGCTAAAATGGCTAAAAAGAAAGGGGAATTGATTCAAAGAGATGAAATACATTAGAACAACAGTAAGGCTAAGATCAAACACGTTAAACATTAATGAGAAAAGAAGCTACAGTAGAATGATCATGCTGTCCAAAACTCAATCAAAATCAGTGAAGAATTAAGGAGATTCACCATGTGGTTTCAAGGAATGAATAAAGTGATTGGGAGTTCACTCTAAGACATAAGGAGATCAGAGAATAGGTAGTTATAGTAGTGTAACACCTTCTCCAAAATCAAAACATCAAGATAGAACATAAGAAGAAGAAAAGAGAGAAGTAGGAGATAGAACACTGAAATCAAAGTCCAACTTCAAGATGTAACATTAAACTAACCTTTCTTCACCCAAAATAGATAGGGTGTCCTGGCTAGGTTTGGGCTGGATTTCACAAATCACATGCTCAAGTCCATCATATCGCATACATTTGATACATCATCGTGATAGAAGTTAAATCATAACATGAAAATGATCCATCATATATGCATGTAGCAAGAATAATATTCATTATAACAAGAGTATATGAAATCACAATACTACTATTCTAAAACATGTATAGCAGTCCTATAATATTCAAAAGCAATTAAGAGGCTATGTTCACTAAGTTATGAGCATCAAGACATAAGCACATAGCTTATGTATTTATGGCGATAACCATCCTTACCTTAAGTTGAGTCGATGACGATCCAAGAGTCAGAAAGGAATGATACAATAATAGTTTTAAGACCCAAAACAAAGGTCGAACGGGTCAAAAACGTAGCAAGGTTGCTATTAGCAGCATGTTTGGTCGATGCCCTTTGGTTGATGGGATCGACCAAAAGTGGCTTCGGGCAGCAAGTTGGATTTTGGTGATTTGGTCTGAAATCGGTTTTCCAGGGCTTGGATCAATCCGAAACTTGGAGAGCAAGAGAGAGAATCATACCTTAGAAGATGATAATTAGAGAAGAGAGACAATGACTGAAATGATTGGGGGGGCAATAATCCTTCACAAATACCAAGAGAGTGCCTTGGGAAGCTCCACTCTCGTTCTCAGTGGTCTAAAAGAGTGTAATAGGGTTCAAAACACGAGGCTAGCATATATAGATGAGAGAATATTCCAAAAAGCATCTTTTACTTGAATCTAGGCAACTTTGGTCGATGCTCTTTGGTTGATGGCATCGACCAAAACAGGTTTCAGCAGAAAAACCAGAAATAGTTCAGCAACTTCGGACAGGGATTCGGAGGGCTATACGGGGTCAAATTGAGTGGGATTTTCTCCTACAAGTCCATCAAGAAGTCTAGTTTCCAGAAATGTCTTCGGATTGTGCATGGGAGTTCATTAGGAATTTCAAGTAGTTCACCCCTCTTCGATGCGCAGATTCTCACTAAACACCGACAGTGTACCCAAATAAGGGGTATCATCGTCAATGTCCATGGGTTTTGGGTCAAACACCATGTCTTACAAAGAATAAAACATAGTAAGAGTAGATCAATACAGAACAAGGGAGATCGCTAACCTTTGATTGAAGAATAGGAGATGAAAAGCTTGAAGTCTTGAAACAATTTGAAGGAATATCAAATCATGAAGATCACATTTGATTTCGCTTTGAAATCATCATGTGAGGAAAACACAGGGTTATAGAGTGTATGGAGATCCACTCTAGAATAGCAGGGATATAAGGATCAGTCATGGGAATGCCTTAAGATCACCCTCCTATCAAAGGGAATAGAAGGCACAAGAAGAAATCGTACAGAAAATAGATCAGCTTCGGGTTAAACTTCTACTAAACGAAACTAGGCAATTCATACGACAGAGAATAAATCGAACAATGTATATGATAGGTATGCATTTGGCACAGCAGCAAGGTTAGGATTAGGTGAGATTTCATAGAAACCATGTCTTCATCTTCTTTCTCTTTTTGATTCAAAGTTCTTCAAGCTTAGATCTGTTTTTCTAGAAGTTCTGTACATGCTTTCCATGATTTCTCTATTAGATTAGTAATCTATCATTCTTTATTTTCCCCTCCATGAATTTGCCATGATTTCTCCAAGAACCCTGATTGGCCTATTTATGGTAAGCTTTATTTCCTATTCTGTGACTTTAGGACTTGATATTGTTAGGGTTTTGAATTTCTCTTTAGACCAATACACTGTCATAGCATTCCCTTCTTGTTTGGTGGCAATTCGAATCAAGTCAGTAGCCTTCCTTGATTCTTGGGATTCTTTGCGAATTATTTAAGGTAAGGATAGTTATTTATTTAATTACATAGGTTGCATGATTTAGTTTCCATATTTGAATCTTTTTGATTTATTTCCATAAATAGATTCTTATATTGATGTACTACTGATGCAACTACTCTAATTATAGTAGCATTACTTGTTTACATTATTTGGTTTATGTATGATTTTACTTGCAATTATATATGAGTTGGATCATGTTCTTGATTGCTTTCCATATGAGGAGTTACTATACTTGTGATATGATTGATTAATGATTGTGACTGATTAGGTATGGTTTGCCAAGGAGAGGTGTCCTCTTGACACTTCTGTCCTTGGACATCAACGGGAATATTATGGGATATTTCTGGAGATGCCCTTTGCACCTTCCTGAACTATTGGTTGTCATACTTAGGACTGTCTAGTAGTGTTTGGCTAGGATGTCCATGTTAGATCAGACCATAGTTAGAGGGGTATTGAGACCGAACAACTCGTGGTAGCAATGGGGATTCATGGGCGCTCAAGACCGGTAACCAACCCATGAGAGGACAGGAATCACATTGTGGGGGCCATTCATTGGTAGGGTTGCATATGGATAGAGTTGGGCTCATGGGCGCTCAAGACCAGTAACCAACCCGTGAGGGGACATGAGAGCTTTCCGTTTACCATATGTGGATAACCAATAGGTTTGATGAGTCTGTAGTCCGGGACTATGGGGACTCTAGTGTGAAGGATACTGGAAAGGATCGCCAGGGGCGAGGAATGGACGTATCTGGAACTGAGTTGATATAACTAAGTAGAAGACTTGCATTTGGCTAGGCTTTACCTTGACATGTGCCAATACTTAGACCAAAGGTGATGTGAGAGAGAGGTGACCTAAACCCTAGCCATGGAATGTCCCGAGGGATGTCGGACCCGCTACCAAACGACATTGTGTGATGAGACCTTCCCAAAGAAGTATGGTGCTATGACTTAAAGCATGTCTGCCAATAGAGACCAGCATACATAGAGTTAGATTCATACATTCATTGTTTGTCTCATACCATATTGCAATTATGTTTTGCTTTGGAATCCTGCCATTTATGTTATTATGGATTTAACTGCCTTATTGGTTTCTTTAGAAACTCATTCCTTTTGTACTATGTCTTGTTAGATTTCTCTACAGACTCAGAGTATTATGATTGCACATATGAAGAAGCGTAGGGAGAGGAGACATATTTCCAAGAAGGTGATTGCGGTTACGACGATTACCTTGAAGATTCCTCGGGTGGTCATGCTGCGTATAATGCTTAGTCCGTCGATAGAATGGAAGCGTCCCTGTGCTATTTTTGAGCTTTACACTTATAGAGATGTTCTCCATAAGATTGAAAATGATTTAGTTACTCATTGTACTTCTTATTGGGATTAGTTGTAATCTCTTTCCTTCCCTTTTGAGCTACTATTCTGCTGTTGGTTAGAGTGAGTTTTCTGCCTCACTTTACTTTATGACTTGACATTTTTATTACCTTTCGTACTCTGATGATATTAGATCTTATTCCTTCCTTATTTGGATGTCTCATTTATACTTTGTACATTGATTATTTATGTTCTTGATTATGTTATTGCTTATGTGGGAGGATGATTTCCTCGATACTTGATCTTTGGGGCTGTGGATCACACACTCGGGTATGCCAGGTAGGGTACTGGCTGGGTGGATGTGACAGTTTCAATCTTTAAGATTATTAAAGGATGATGGTGGTTGGATTAAATGTCAAGATGGTTTGTTTGATGGTTTAACCGAATGGTTTTAGTGTAATTAAATGATAGCTTAAATGGAACTGGATTCCAATTAGTATTTTGTTCAAGATCCGACATCGTTTGTGGGTTCCACAATGATGAATTAGACTGAATTGAAAAGTAGGAAATGATCAACATAATTTTTTGAACTCGGAGGTATTAATATTCGCATCCAAGAGTGGGCCTTGCGTAAGAAAATGGAGTGGGCCTGCAAGCCCATAAACTAGGCTCATTAGTTAAGTATATATGTATATACATTATAATATAGTAAATCACGTGAGGTTGTATTTTATATATTATATAAAATTTGAAAGTTGATGAGAGAGAGGAGGAGGTGACACGTCTCCCTTTCCCTCCCACCTAATGTGGTGAATTTTTAGAAAGGTGAAGTGAGGTGTTATATATTTGTATAATATCTTATGTGTTAAGATAAGAGGGAGAGAGAAATAAGTTGTGGAGGCAGTTCTGCGAGTAAATAGAAAAACAGAAGAGAGAGAAGGCATAGAGAAAAGAGAGAATAAGAGAAGTGGGTTAACAAGAGGAGAAGAGAATATCAGGTTAGTATTACCTTTATGCATGAAAACAAAAGGAGAAAGGAGAAAATCAAAGAGGAGAAAATCAAAGAGGAGAAAACAAGAGAGGAGAAGAAGTAAAGAGGAGAGAGAAGAGCAATTAAAGAGGAGGGAGAGTGCTGAAAGAGACAAGAAGAGAGAGAGAGAGTAGAAAGTTGATATATTGGTTTGTGCGTGGAAGCAAGAAAGCAGAAAGAGAGAAAGAATAGAGAGCATAGAGAGGGAAGAGGATTTATGAAGAGAGAGAGAGAGAGAGGAGAGGAGGAGGAGGAGGAGGAGGAGAGACATGAGAAATTTAAAGGAGAGAGAGAGAGAAGGGCTGTTGAGTAACAGTGAATCACTCTGAAATGAGAAAATAATTCTCAAATCTCAGAGAGAGGCAGCCATCCTTAGAAACTTCCCGTCCCTCTTAATGAGGAGAGAGAGAAAGAAGAGGACAGAGAGGGAGAATAGAGAGAAAAGAGGAAACAACAAGTAGAGGGGAAGCCTTAGCTTCTCCATGAACTGAATTGGCCAAGTATCATTCAAAATAGAGGAGAGAGGGCGAGGTTTAATAGAGTCAAAATCAAGAGATGTACATGGAACAAGAATAGGAAAGTAATATTGACTAACCAATGTATGTTAAAAGTGGGGTGGTTCCACTTAGTAAACTGCTAACATTCACATGTTAATATAAAATATATCTCAATCTTTCACTTATGCAATTTATGGAAATGCATGATATATTGCTTTGTGAATAGAATAGAAGTGCATGAGATTGAATGACAGCTTAAGAACTTGATGGAAATGTTTGAATTGAAATGCTAGTAGTATTCTTGAATTGTTAAATTAGGAATTTGAAATGATGCTTATGCTTGTTTAAATTTAGAATTATCATATTTTCTTATTTAAATGATGGGATTGTATGAATTGTGTCAAGTCTTATTTAGATAAGGCTAAGTGGTAATTGAAATGCAAGAAGTACATTGAAATGGACAGGGTATAGTAATGCGAGACTGAAATTGAATATAAAAAGAGGAAAGAAAAGGAATGAAATAATAAGAATAAAGAAAGGAATAAAATGCAATGGCTTCTGTAAGTCTTGGTACTTAGTGTACCCAAATGGGAGGGCATGAAGCAAGATTGAGAAGTGGAAACAACAGGGAGGAAATAATAAGAATAAAGAAAGAAATAAAATGTGAATGGCTTCTGTAAGTCTTGATACTTAGTGTACTCATGTGAAACACAGCCCTATCCTAACCCTGATCCTAACCCGGATCCTTGTTATTTGTAGGTCCGAAGACTAGGAGTAAAGGGAGAAGAGACTTGTGAGCCCTCATAGTTGAAGACTCGGTGTATGATTCGGAGCCCATGGATATTGATAGTGAAGCCCCTTATTTGAATACACTGTTAGTGTTCGGTGAGAAACTACACCTAAAAGAGGGGAAGCTTAGTTGAAGTGCTTGTTGCGCTTCTAGTCTTGTTTCGAAAGTATTTCTCTACTCTAGACTTGTTTATTGACTTGTAGGAGAAAACCCAACTCAATTCAGACCCGTATAGCCTTCTAAATCCCTGATTCAAGCTTGTTGTACATGCTTGGTCGACTGAGTCAGTCGACCAAAGCCAGTTGACCAATGGTTGTACAAATCTGAAAATAAGATGCTTTTTGGATATTCCTCTCTCTATTAAAGTGGTTCTCATGTTTTGAACCCTATTATACTCATTTAGGCCACTGAGAATGAGAGTTTAGGGTCCAAAGGCACTCTCTTGGTGTTTGTGAAGGATTCTTGCCCCCAATCATTGCAATCATTGTCTCTTGTCTCCATTTGCACATTCAAGGTATGATTCATCACTCTCACTCTCTATTCTACTCCTTTTCTTTTCTTTTCTTGCTGTTACAACCTTGGAGCTGATGCTGCAACCTTGCAACTATCACTCCAAGTGTTCACTCTTAGATAATCATTGATCTCATTCTATTTCCATTGATGCTATGCCCTCATTTCAATCCTTGCATATGCGTTACTTTGATTTTCTTCTTAACTTCATGTGTTCTTATTCTAAATTGAGGTATATAGTGTGCAATGTCTATGTTCTAGGCTAGCATATGTTTCTAATCCATTGCCCATCAGTTCCCCTAGCTAATTCATTCAATTCCAATGCAATTTCATTTGATTTCAAGTCATGCTATGATTCTTGTCTTTAGAACATAGGGTCTCAATTTGGGGGTTTTCAATTGGGCCATTGGATCATGCTAATTCTTGTTATGTAGTGTTCTTATGCTGTTACAATGAATCCCTCCAAGTTTCAGATCGATTCGAGCCTCGGAAAATCGACTTTGAGCCAAAAATCACTATTTGGCTTCGGGCACTATTCATTTGGTCGACTGAGTTAGTCGACCAAGTCAGTCTGCAAATGAGTTGCTGAATTGTGTGTTTCGCCAATTTGATCCGTTCGATCTCTGATTTTCTTGATTTCTTTTCTAATCTTTCATTTATGTTTGTCTAGGGTCTTAATACTATCTTTGGATCATCCCTTTGATATTATTGGATTATCATCACGACTTAAGGTAAGGACAGTTATATCCATATGACATAGACTATGTAATTGTTACATTAATGTTGGCAACTGAGTTGGCTCAGCTTATTGGTTGTACTTAGACATCATATGACTACTGTAGTTACCTTATGACAGTAGCACCATGTTTAATTACTTTATCCATCGTGTCTATTTCATTATTATCATTTAATTATATGCCTAATCATGTGATGTTATGACGTGTCTTTCAATATGATAATGTATCATGTATGTATGATATGATGAACTGAGAATGTGATTAGATAAGTATGATGTGGGATTGGGGAATGTCCTTTTGACATTTCTGTCCTTGGACATTGGAGGGAATAGTATGGGATGTTCTTCGAAGATGCTCATCAACGCTTTCCTGGATCATTGGATGACATACTTAGGACTTGTCTAGTTGTATGGCTAGGATGTCCCCGTTGTATCAGACCTGAATCAGAAGGGCATTGAGACCGAACGACCTGTGGTAGTAGTATGGTTTAATGGACGCTCAAGACCGGTAACCACTCTGTGAGAGGACATAAATCATACTACAGATACCCGAAAGGGGCAATTTATTGGTAGGGTTGCAAATAGCTAGACTTGGGCTCACGGGCGGTCAAGACCGGTAACCAACCCATGAGAGGACGTGAGAGCATCCCGTTTACTATTTGTGGATGACCACTAGGGTTGGTGAGTACGTAGTCCGGGACTATGCTGAGTCTAGTGTGAAGGATACCGGAAAGGATCGCCCGGCGCAAGGAATGGACGTATCTGGATCTGACATGATATGACTAAGTAGAAGACTTGCATTGGGCTAGGTTTCACCTTGACATGCGCCACTACTTAGACCAATGCTGATGTGAGAGAGCGGTGATTTAAACCCCAGCCATGGATTGTCCCGAGGGATGTAGGACCCATTTACCTGGCTTGAGTGATTGAGACCCACCTAAAGAAGTATGGTGCTATGACTTAAAGCATGTCTACCATAGAGACTAGCATACATAGAGTTAGTATCATACCTGCATCATGTGTTTCATATCATCTTGTATCATGTTATGATTTGTATTATATGGTTTATGTATTATGGATTAACTGCCTTGATGAGTTCTTTCGAACTCATTCCTTTTTGTGCAATTGTTTTGTTAGACTTCTCCACAAGTACCGAAGAAGCCGATGGCACATACTTTGAGGCGGACCAGGATTCCGCATACTACCTGAAGGTTCTGGCCATTATGAAAGTTACTATGAAGGTGCCGAGGGTGATTACCCTCCGTACCAGGATTAGCCGAGCTTTAGTGTGGGAGAGGCCCTACTTCGTTTCCTTCGTATACACTTACGAGGACACCCTGTACAAGATTGAAGAGACCTTAGCTTAGGCCTTTTTATTGTTATTCCTTTGGAACTTGGATATGTAATTAACCTTCTTTTGATATACTCTTAGATTTTTGGATATGTAACTTAACTTGATATACTACTTTTTTGCTGCCATTGAGGGAGGGACTTCTGATTGCTCTCTCTCTCTCTCTCTCTCTCTCTCTCTCTCTCTCTCTCTCTCTCTCTCTCCTTTTGAGGTTATATTTATATTTATGGTATCATCTTTATTCCGCACTCTAATTGTTTGTTCTTGTTTATTCATGATTCTTTTATTTTATGCTTTTACCTTGATTATTATTGTTCATGATTGTATTATCGCGTATGTGGGAGGCATGGTTGCTCGATACTTGATCTTCGGGATTGTGAATCACATACCCGGGTATGCTTGGCACGGTACCGGCTGGGGGGATGTGACAACTCAAATGGGAGGGGATAAAGTAAGACTAAAAAGTGGAAAGATAGACTAGACTGATGATGGCCTCCTATGGAGAACACCTGGCCTTGTGCCAAAAGACTGAAAAGAGAATCTCTTAATGAGAACCTCTAAGACTGAGACTGAGATTGATGCCACTTGTGTGGTTTAGACTGAAAGAGTCCTCTCTACAGGTAGTGCTTAAGTCTGGATTAATAAAGAAAATGAAAATGAAAATGAAAAGAAAATTGAAATGCATAATATTATAAGACTTTGACATGATAACGAATGCATGATGATTTGCCTGATTTACTTACATGGTTGTCTATATTGCTTATTTGGCTGCAAAGCTCACTATTGCAAATGTTGACAGGTCTCATGATACATAACAAGGGTAAGGGTGATACTACCCAACAACACCTTCAAAGTAGAAGACGAAAACCCTTTTTTTCTTTGTTGCAACTGATGTTTGCTAAACTAGTTTGTGGAATGTATATATTTCTTTTGAGATTGTATGTACTTAACTAGGTATTGTTGAAAATCTGAATGTAAACATAATAGGACTTTGGACTATATACATATGTATATAACTCAAATTGTCAAATAGGTTATGTAACCTCCCCCCCATATTTCTAACCCGAGATCCGTATTTCAGGTCCGAGAACCCGAAGGTCTAGTCGGGTGAACTTGTGGAGTATCCAGATTGAAGCCCATGATTCATACCCTGAACCCATGGATTTGGATCCTTTATCTGAAGAGCCTGCCTTGGTTGGATTTTGGAATTTTGAAAGTCAGGTGTTGTTCAGAGATGTCCGGAATGAAGGTAAGATCTCCCCCATCTCTTATTTAGGGCTAGGTTGGCCTTGGGTATCAACCCCCTAGTAAAAGCACCCTTGTATGGAAAATTACATGGGGGCGGTTACTAGTGGCGGTCGCTCAACCTAAGCGACTGGCCCAAGCGACCGCCCGGTCTGTTTTCGGGGATTTTGCCCTATTTTGCCCCCTGACTTCTATAAAAGGCAACCTTCGTCTAATTAACGAATACTTTATTCGTGGTTGCTTATTTGGGAGGTTAGACGGCTGCGGGGAAGATCTGAAAGAGTCTCTGGAGTACTGACAGTGACTTGGAAGATCAGTTCTTTCCTTCTCTGACTCTCTGACGTGAGGTATTGAATTAATCCTTCGTTCTTTACTCTCTTTGTCCGTTAAATTAGTATTAACCCTTTTTCCCTCGTCTTTGTGATTAACCCTTGGATATTTTAACTCTCTTTTTAATCTACTTGAGATGGAATAATCGTAAACGAAACCTTGTTTCCGTGAGATAGTTAATCCAGTCAAGGGGAGGGTTATGGGTAATCTATTGATGGTAATGGTTAGTTTTCCCACACCCTTTTGGCTTAGGGAGTGTTTGCTTCGAGACTTAGGTCAAGATTACTCGAAATCCGGATTGAAATTGAGTAATCAGAAGCCTGAGTTTCGGATTGAAACTCACTGTTTTTGGGGCGGTCACTAGTGGCGATCGCTCAACCTAAGCAACCGGCCCAAGCAATCGGGTGGTAAAACATGTGACCAATTGACATTTGGTTCTGATTCAAATTGATTCATGTGACTTATATATAATAACCATGTGTTTAGGTGTTTACTGTTTGAAAGAAAAGTCTTCTAATAGTTACTGGATTCCATTTTACGGACATTTCAATTATATGCAAGTAAGGACAATCTATCTTATCTATCTACATATACTTGAACATGTTAATCTGATAGTTGTTAGTCTTGATTTCTATTATTATATGCTGCTGTAGTTGTATTTAATTCTGATATACTACTGCTGTTTGCCTTGATTTCATAAGTACCTGGTGAATTGTGAATGTTATATGATGATGGTAATTGGTATATGGTTCTGATAGTTGAGGTGTTCCTTTTGGGATATCTTGGCTGGTGATATCAGAAGGCTGTGGAATGGGACACATGCCTACTGATGCCTTCAGCACTATCATGACTAATTGATGACATTATTAGGATGAGTCTAGATTGCTTGGCTAGGTACCCCACATGCTACTACCCTTTCGGTAGGGGGATTGAAACCGAGTGACCCGTGATGACAGTGATGTGACTTGGTGGTCCACTGTTAGTCATATAAATGGTAGGGTTGCATATGTTAGGGTTGGGCTCATGGATGTCCAAGGACCGGACCGGGTGTCGTGAGAAATCATGAGAGCATCCGCCCCAATAATATGTGGATGACCATAGGGTTAAGGAGTGGAGTCCAACAGAGGTAGCCAGTCTGTGAGGATTCTTACTCCTAGGTTGTGAAGGATACTGAACCGAGTTGGTTGGTGCCATAGGGGATGTATCTGGTCTTCATGTAGACATGTAACAATTATGACCTTGCATTGGATTAGAAACCCCGACATGCGCCAGTACTCATTACCAATGGTCGTGGTGAGAGAGTTTTGACTTAACCCCTAACCATGGTTTGTGAGCCAGGTGTGGACTTTCCCTTTTTCCCTAGATCCCTACAGAGGTAACCAGTCCTTGCAGGATCAGTGTGATGAGACTTACCTAGAGGAGGGCTGGTGTTTATCTTAAAGCATGTCAACTGTTAGAGACTTGCATAGTAAGAAATCATAGTATCATTCATATTTTGCATTCATTCATATTACTTTTGTATCATGGCATTATTGGATGATGGATGAGATTTATGATTGTTTTTTACTGAGTTTTGTAGAACTCATTCCTTTATTCTTTGTATGTTTATAGCCTGCCTAGAAGAAGGAATTATATCTGAAGATGGGCTGGTTTCCTATGAAGGAACCATCCCGTATGAAGAGGATGTGGCACCACCAGTGGGAGATGGAAATAGCATGTGCAGGACTTCCTGCGGGTGCATGGAGTGCGCTTATCGCATCGATTGATGGTCAGAGGCGAAAGGTGGTCAGGCAGTTCGCACAGAGACTGGAGAAGAATTGGAGGACCCCTCACCTTATTAAACTTGAGTCTAAGTTCATTGACTTAGAAAAGCAAATTGGAAAGAAACTGATATAAGCACTTTTGAATTATTCCGCTGCCCTCATTTTTGTTTTATTCCTTTATTCTTTATTTCTTTCCTTTGATATTGGAGTATTTTGGACTCTTGTAATTCATTTAATTCAGTTATTGAATATTATTTGCTCTTGATTATCTTTATTTGTCTTAAATATTGTTGATAGACTAAAACCTTGGATCTTGTGACGGATCGCACCCACGGGTTGTCGGGCGGGTAACCGAGACCGACAGGTGGGGTGTGATAGAGTGGTATCAGAGCCTTGGTTTTACGAAGTCAATAATATTTAATACAAGTGTTAGATAAGCAATCTGAGTCATAGATCCAAAAGTGACTCAAAAGAATTAGAATGAATAATAGAACATCTTCGTTAGAAACAAATTGAGAAAGTAAGTGAATGATCTTTTGAATAACTTACAATAAGTCAAGTGAAATACATTCTCACATTGTAATTATCAAGAAAGTGCATAAGAGACAATAACACAAGTGAAATAAACATAACTGTATTTCATTAATAAGATAAAGCTTTACATAACTTGGAGCGTACTCTATGCTTTACAAAATGTTAGGAAATGAACATGTGCTGAATAAAAACTACAATAAACATATCTAAACCCTAAAGTCGATCTGGAATCAAAGTGAATCAAAACCTAAACCTATCTACTGCTGTGGTGATGGTGGAGCTAGTCTCATCTGGCGGAGTATGTCTAGGCACTCTGCTATCTGGCCCCTCATCTCTACCTGCCCCTGCTCGAACTGGTCCATCCGAGTGAACAGACCTCTAGCCCAAGGTGGTGCGACCTCCGAAGTATCCTGAGTCCTGGATGTGCCTCCTGTCTTGAATTGGGAAGGTGGTGGCGAGTTTGCATGATCCTCATCATCAGCCTCTACATCCATGTCCTCCGGCTCGGCTGGCATCTCTGGTGAGTTTGGTCCGCCCAGTAAGTGCATCTAAGCTACCAATCTGTGACCTATCGTACAACCATGCCCAACTGGAACAGCCTCCTCTCCCTCGAAGTCAACCCCGAAGTGCTCGAAGATCCGCGTCAGAAGTCGCCCGTATCCAAGGTTTGCTCCCCTCGGATGAGTCACTCGATAGATCATGGCATTTTGGATTATGTAAGCCAAGTCTATCTGGTAGCGGGTGTACACTAAGAAGGTCACTACTGGTCGACCATGCTCGATCTGGAACTGTGCTACCTCTGAAGTCACTACTGGTCGACCATGCTCAATCGTACGATGATTGAAGTGGCCAAAGTACAGCTCCTATGCCTCCAGTGATCTAAAGTAGTCTGGATGGACTGGGTCATGTGCGTCACCTCTACCTCGACCACGACCTCGGCCGCGAATGGGTACTCTCCTACCTCCGCGGGCAACCATCTAGTGAGAAAATCTGTTTTTAGGCGAAAAAGATGCAAAATGAGAAGCCATGAGATGTCTAATAATTACCTATTTGTGTAAAAATGCATAGTGAACAGTAGATCTATGCCTAGACATGTTATGTGAAGTAAAAGAAACATTTTTGCACAAAAGAAAACCTAAAAATAGTTACACATTGTAGTTCTATCATGCAAACCATAGAAATGAAGGGTTTTATGAGAAGATTACTTGTGTAGTGTGTATGCGTCGCGTGGGAAGTAGATCCGAAGCCAACGGAGTCTCCAAAATACTTTCCTAACCCTTTGCACGAAATCCCTAGAGCCCAAAATGAGTTTGGAACAAAGTAGAAGTGAAATGAGACCCAAAAACTGTATTTGAAGCGTTGCTGTCGTGCGTATTTTGGGGCGGTCGCTCCTGGCGGTCAATTGATTTGAGCGACCGGCTTAAGCGACCGGTCCAGTTACTGTTGCATAGATTTTTGGATTTTTGGCTCTGTTTTGTTGAATTTTGGAATTTGTGCTTGTTGCTACTTCTATTTGTGAATGTTGGCCATGTTGTGGAGTTATTTTGACTTGTGAAATCTTTTCCAGACTTGATCATTGAGTGTTGCTAATCTCTGGAATTCTTTCGCAGAATGGTTCAATTAAGGAATCGTGCTGTTTATGGTCAAGATGGAGAAGAAGGTGGTGAGAATCAGAACTGTGTTGAGATACCTACAGTAAACACTGGAACTGAGCCTCCCCAAGTTGAAATTCCTTCCACTAGTGGAAATCCTCCACTGGCACCGCAAGTAGTCTCTATTCAGGATGTGATGAACATTCTGGGAAATATGAGGCATCAGCAGCAGAACCAGTTTACTACTATGATGCAAGGTTTTGTGACTACTTAGCAGAATGCCTAGGTAGCTCTTAATCCTAATGGAGTTGGTACTTCTGCAGCTGGTACTTTTGTGGACGGTTTTGCCCCTGGTTCGCATGCAAGGTTGATGGAGCATTTCTTGAAGCTTCAGATCCCTGCTTTTACTGGTATTTCATCGGATACATTGTTCCCTAACAAGTGGATCCGAGAGATGGAAAAAGCTTTTCGCAACCTCCGTTGCAATGAAGCTCAGAAGATTCTTTGTGCAGAGCAGAGACTGCAGCATGAAGCAGATGCGTGGTGGAATGCTACTAGACCTATTTTGGATGCTTCGCACCCGGTTCTTACTTGGGAAATTTTCAAGGAAGCATTTTGCAAGAATTACTTTCCTGAGTCTGTGAGAGATGCTAAAGAAGCTGAGTTCATGGCACTCACGCAAGGACCTAGTACTGTTCTGGAGTACCAGAAGAAGTTTGAAGAATTTTTCTACTTTTCCCCTGATGCTTTCAAAGGTGACCGTGAGAAGGCAAATAAGTTCTTCAAAGGTTTGAGGCCATCACTGAAGACTTACCTGGCAATTCATCCTATTGTGGATTATGCTGAGATGGTACAGAATGCAAAGAAGGTAGAAGATAATGAGAGAGAGAATTATCTGCTCCAGCGTTCTGTTTCGAACAGGAATCATTTGGGTGACCGTAACTGGAGATTCTCTAGGCCTGCTCCTTATATTGCCCCTTCGTTTCAGCCTAGAGGAGCTAGTTCCAGTTTCAGCTCTGCTTCGAGCTATGGTTCTAGTGGTGCACCGGTGCGTCTTGTTGCAAGTAGTCAGGGAGCTGGAACGATCTATGCTAACCCTCGTCCAGTGGTTAATAACCAGAGACCTACATATCCTTCTTCAGCAGCTCTTGTGAGTGGTAGGGATTTGATTTGCTTTAACTGTGGGAAGCAGGGTCATTATTCTCGTAATTGCACTCAGAAGCCAAATTCCCAGGTGTTAGCTTTGAAGCCTGTTTCGAGTGTTCCCACTGGTAAAGTGTTCAGTGTTGTTGGTTTAGAATTTGAGACAGATCATGATGTTGTGACAGGTATTATTTCAGTATCATCTACCTCTGCTATCGTATTATTTGATACTGGTGCATCGCATTCATTCATAGCATCTTCATTTGTGAGTTGTATTCCTGTTACACTTGCGAAGTTGGAAAGAGGACTAGTAATTAGTACTCCTACAAGATCTGTTGTTAGATTAGATGAAGTGGTTGAATCTTGTCCCGTTGTCATTGCTGGTAGAACCCTTGAAGCCCGTTTGATCAAGTTGGACATGTCTGATTTTGATGTGATATTTGGAATGGATTGGTTATCTAAGTATGGCGCAAGTATCCTTTGTTCGGAAAGGAAGGTACTATTTCATCCTATGGATGATAGTCCGTTTGAGTATCAAAGTAGTCAAGAGAAGTTGAGCAAGAAGATAGTGGCTACGACTGTGAAAGTCAGGCAGTGGACTAAGAATGTTGGACTTCTTTCCTCTTCTGTGGATGTCTCGGAAGGTGTGAAATGGTTGTCTGATATCGAAGTTGTCAGGGACTTTCCTGATGTTTTCCCTGATGATTTGTCTGGTTTGCCTCCAGAGAGGGAGTTAGAGTTTTCAATTGATCTAATTCTGGAGCAGCTCCCGTGTCGAAAGCTCGTATCGGATGGCTCCGACCGAGTTGAAGGAACTTCAGACTCGGTTAAATGATTTGTCAAGCAAAGGGTTTATCCAACCTGGTGTTTCGCCGTGGGGAGCCCCGGTGTTGTTTGTGAAGAAGGACGGTAGTATGCGAATGTGCATAGACTATCGGGAATTGAACAAGTTGACGATTAAAAATAAATATCCTCTCCCTAGGATCAACGACTTGTTTGATCAGTTGAAAGGTGCCTCTATGTTCTCGAAGATCGATCTGAGATCTGGGTATCATCAGTTAAGAGTGAAGTCCAGTGATGTCTGCAGGACTGCATTTAGGACTAGATAAGGGCATTATGAATTCCGAGTTATGCCTTTTGGTCTTACTAATGCACCGGCAGCGTTCATGGATCTGATGAACCGAGTATTTCAGGATGTCTTAGATAAGTTTATCATTGTATTTATTGATGACATTCTGATTTATTCAAAGAGCAAAGAAGAACATGTTGGGCATCTGAGTTTTGCTTTGCAGCGTTTGAGAGAGAAGAAGTTGTTTGCCAAGTTCAGCAAATGTGACTTTTGGTTACCTAAAGTTATGTTCTTAGGTCACATTGTTTTTGCTGACGGAATTAAAGTTGACCCTGCAAAGGTTCAAGCTGTGGCTGATTGGGACTGACCTAAGTCAGTCACTGAGATTCGAAGTTTTCTTGGTATGGCGGGATATTATAGGCGCTTCATTGAGAATTTCTCCAGAATTTCAGCACCTATGACAAAGCTTACCAGAAAAGGAGTCAAGTTTGAGTGGAAGGAAGCCTATGAAGAGAGTTTCCAAGAACTCAAGAAAAGGTTAACTAATGCTCCTGTGTTGACGATACCAGATGACTCTGGAGGTTTGACAGTGTATACCGATGCCTCTAAAGTTGGTTTGGGTTGCGTTTTGATGCAGCATGGGAAGGTGGTAGCTTATGCTTCTAGGCAATTGAAGAACTACGAGCATAATTATCCTACTCATGACTTGGAATTGGCAGTTGTGGTTTTTGCTCTGAAGATTTGGCATCACTATCTTTATGGTGAAAAGATATCGATTTTCACTGACCACAAGTCTCAAGTATTTCTTTACTCAGAAGGAGTTGAATATGAGACAGAGAAGATGGCTAGAACTGGTGAAGGACTATGATTGTGATATTCAGTATCATCCAGGAAAAGCTAATGTGGTTGCTGATGCCTTAAGTAGAAAGAGTAATCGAGGAAGTGTGGTTCTGACATGTCTCAGTAAGCCCTTATTGTTCTCCATCGTAAGATTTGGACTTGAGATTTTGTCAGAAAGTTCTGGTGCTATTTTGGCAGCTGTTTTAGTTCGACCAAGTTTGAGGGACCGAATTGTTGCTCTACAGTCGACTGATCCAGAATTGAAGAAGAAGTTTGACTTGATCACTTCAAAGACTAAGGAAGTGGAAGATTTCTCCCTATCCTTTGATGGTGCTCTTTTTTTTAGAGGAAGACTTTGTGTTCATGCTATGGAAAACCTCAGAAGTGAAATCTTGACTGATGCTCATCAGTCCATCTTTACTATTCATCCTGGAAGTGTGAAGATGTACCATGATATGAAAGGGTATTTTTGGTGGTCTGGCATGAAGAATGATGTGGAAGATTTCATTGCTAAGTGTGGGACTTGTCAACGTGTGAAAGTTGTCCGGTAGCCTTCGTCTGGCCTTCTGCAACCTCTTCCAGTACCTAGTTGGAAGTGGGAAGACATTGCTATGGATTTTGTCACTGGTCTGCCCCGATCTGGAAAAGGGAATGACTCAGTGTGGGTGGTAGTGGACCGATGAACCAAATCGGCACACTTCATTTCAATGAAGATCACCTATTCTATGGACAAGTTGGCCTGACTCTATGTTGATAATGTGGTGAGACTGCATGGTGTTCCGGTTAGTATTGTGTCAGACAGAGACCCGAGGTTTACGTCGCGTTTCTGGAATAGTTTGCAGAAAGCTCTGGGTACTCAGCTGAATCTGAGTACTACTCATCATCCTCAGACCGATGGCCAATCGGAAAGGACCATACAGATTTTGGAAGATATGCTTAGAGCATGTGTCATAGATATGAGTGGTAACTGGGATGACCACCTAGCCTTGGTTGAGTTTTCTTATAATAACAGTTATCAGTCTACTATTGAAATGGCCCCGTTTAAAGCTCTGTATGGAAAGACTTGTAGAACTCCTCTGTATTGGGATGAAGTTGGGGAAAGGCGTGTTCTTGGCCCTGATCTAATCGAAACCACCGGCACCATGGTGGATATGATTAGAGAAAGGATCAAAACTGCTCAGTCTCGACAGAAGTCCTATGCGGATAAAAGAAGGTCTGACCTTGAGTTACAAGTTGGTGAGCGTGCGTTTTTGAAAGTTTCGCCGATGAAAGGAGTCATGCATTTCAATGTTAAAGGAAAGCTCAGCCCTAGGTATATTGGTCCCTTTGATATTATTGAAAAGGTTGGACCAGTAGCTTATCGGTTGGCTCTGCCCCTGTCTCTTGCTGGTGTGCATGATGTATTCCATGTACCTATGCTAAGGCAATGCTTGACAAGTGCAGAGCAGTTGCTCCAGCATGTTAAGTGCGGATTTGACGTATGATGAAGAACCGGCTGAGATTTTGGATCGGAAGGACAAGTAGTTGAGAAATCGGACTATACCTTTGGTGAAGATCAGATGGAAGAATCACTCTTTTGAGGAAGCATCTTGGGAGAAAGAAGATGAGATGCGGTCCAAGTATCCTCACCTTTTTGGACCTTCAGGTACGTTGTAATTTCGGGGACGAAATTTCTTTTAAGGAGGGAGGAATGTAATTGTAATATCCAGCCCTATTCTAACCTTGACTCTGACCCGGATCCACTGTTGTATTCAGGTCCGAAGACCCGAAGCGGTGGAAGAAGAGATTTATGGACCATTCTGATTAATGATCATGATTCGGAGACTGAGCCCATGGACATTGACAATGATACCCCTTGCTTAAATGCATTGTCAGTGTTTAAGGAAAGTCTGCGCATCGAAGAAGATTAATATAGTTGATGTACCAAATGACCTCCTGTGCACAATCCGAAGGTATTCCCTGAAACTAGACTCCTTGATTGAATTGTGGAAAAAAACCTCACTCAATTTGACCTTGTATAGCCTTTCAAATCCCTACTTGAAGTTGTTGTTCTAAACCTTAGTTTTCTGCTGGAAATATTTTGGTCGATACCATCGACCAAAATATCCCAGTCTGCCAAGTTAATGATTCCATGGAATATTCCTTTTCTATTTATTATAACCTCGAGCCTTGAGCCCTTTTGCAATCATTTTCTCACCTAGAAACGTGGGGAGAGCTTCCCAAAGCAGCTCCTTGGCTAGTGTGAAGGGCACCTCATCAAAAACTCTTTGTTTATCATTGATTCTTGTCTTCATCTTCCACACTAAGGTATGAATCATCATTCCACTCTCTACCCTACCATTTTCTACCCTTTTCTATTGCCACCTTGCTGATGAGACATTGGGAATGGTGCTGCAACCTTGCAACCACCACTCCAAGTGTCTACTCATGTTCAATCCATGATTTCCTTAACTATTCATTGATGCTATGCTTCTACCTCATGCCTAGCATATGTATTCTATGATTTATCTATTAGCATCATGCCATTTCGTACCAAACCGAGTTATAGGATGTATTATGTTCATGTTTAACATTGCCATATGATTCCAATCGAATTTCTATTAGTTCCTCTAACTATTACATTCCATTCCTCATCAATGCAATCAATTCCAACTCATGCCATGATGTTTATCACTTTAACTTGATAGCTCAAATTGGGGATTTTTGTTTAGACCATTGGATTGGGTAAATTTCTTGATTTATAGTGTCCTACTACTATTGTTAAGTATGCCTCCAAGTTCCAGATTGATCCGAACACCGGAAGACTCATTTCGGATGAAAAACCCCCAAAATCAACATTTCTGTCTCGAAGGAAATTCTGGTCGATCCTTTTGGTCGATACCATCGACCAAAGACCATCGACCAAAATGTTGGCAGACAGCAACCTTGGCCAATTTTGATCCAATTAACATCCGATCTTCCCGACTTCTTTTATAACTTATTATTGATGTTTGTTTAGGGCCTTAACAATTCTATTGGACTATTCTTGGTATTCTCAATTCATCATCAATTCATCCAAGGTAAGGATGGTTATCTCCATAAACATATAAGTCATCAAGTATTGAATTGTGTTTTATTTAAAGAATGAAATCTCTTAATTTTCTTTCAATCATTATAAGACTGTTACATATGTGTTAGAATAGTAGCATTTAAATCTTTATACTCTTGTTGTGTTACTTTATCATTTTGATTTGCTTATGTTTATAATGATTCGTTTCAATATCATGATTTGATTATTATTATGGATATGCATTGGATGCATGAGAAATGATGAGATTTGATATGTGATTGCTTATGTATGACTTGGGATTGGGGGGTGTCCTACTGACACTCCTGTCCTTGGGCATCGGAGGGAATAGTATGGGATGTTCTCCGATGGTGCCTATCGACACTCTCCCGAGTTATTGGATGACATACATAGGACTGTCTAGTGGGGTGGCTAGGTTTATCCTTGTCGTGTCAGACCCGAATCGGAAGGGCATTGAGACCGAACAACCCGTGGTAGTGTATGGTTGGATGGGCGCTCTAGGCCGGTAACCAATCTGGTAGGGGACATAAACCATGCTACGGATACCTGAAAGGGGCCATTTATTGGTAGAGTTGCATATGGATAGACTTGGGCTCATGGGCGCTCAAGACCGGTAACCAATCCGTGAGAGGACGTGAGAGCTTCCCGTTTACTATATGTGGATGACCAATAGGGTTGATGAGTTCGAAATCCGGGATTTCGTTGACTCTAGTGTGAAGGATACCGGAAAAGATCGCCGGGGGTGAGGAATGGACGTATCTGAATCTTACTTGACCGATTGAGTAGATGACTTGCATTGGGCTAGGCTTTACTATGACATGCGCCAGTACTTGACCAAATGGTGATGTGAGAGATCGGTGACCGATCTCCTTACCACGGTTTTTTTGATGACTTTACCGATCTTCCCCGGGTATTCCCAAGATATGGAAATGGGAGAGCGACTGACGACCCAGAGAAGTACGGTGCTATGACTTAAAGCATGTCTACCCTAGAGACTAGCATTCATAGAGTTAGACTCACATTTGCATCATATGTTCCATATCACATTGCATTATTATATGTTCTGAATGTGTATGATTTCTAATTATGGAATAACTTCCTTGCTGAGTTCTTAGAACTCATTCCTTTTTGTGCAGATGTTTTAGATTATATTCCAGGTATCGAAGACTACGATGGCATCTCCTTTGAGGCGGACTATGATTCCACATACTACCCTCCGGGTAGTGGCGTCGGTGAGGATCCGTATATTGGAGCCGAGGAGGATTACTATTCGCACCAGGGTTAGCCCCACAGTTGTGCGGGAGCGGCAGGGTTGGGTTTACTTCATCCGTACTGTTGAGGAGACCACCATTAGTATAGAAGAAACCCTAGCATAGTGCCCCATTCCCCTGGTGTATTTATGGAACCTTTGGTCTTGTAACTAACTTATCTTTGAGATTATCTTTTGACATTTGGACATGTAATTGACGTTATCACACTTCTTTCCGCTGCTCTGAGAGAGTGGCTATCGTACCTTCTCTCACCCTTGTGAATATGCTTATACTTTAATGTTATTGTCTTCCGCACTCTGATTTATTTAATCTTATCTTATTCATGATACTTAGTATTAACTGCTTTTACCATTGATTATTACTGTTCATGATTATGTTACCGTGTATGTGGGAGGCATGGACCTCAGATCATTGATCCTTGGACTGTGGATCACATCCCGGGTATTCCAAATGGGGTACCGGCTGGGTGGATGTGACAGATTGGTATCAGAGCCCAAGATCAAGTGGAACCCCGACCACAGAAACGGTGACAGAACATTCCGAGTCACAGATCCGAAAGTGACTCAAGTGCTCTTAGAAGTGAATAATAGATAACCTGGAATAGAAACCAAAATATTGAAACATAATTTGACTCATGAATAAGACACAATAATATAGACAAAATAACTGAACTTCATTGATCTCATAGGGGAATTTTTACAAGTTTAAAAAAGGAAATACATCCATGATGACATAAAAGAAAATTCCTAGTACTGTCTATGTAGGTGAGTGACTCCTGCGATCTGTCTGATCCCTCCTAGATCTGAACTCCTCCTCCAGTCGTGCAAACCTCTCACTGAGGGTGCACATGTGTAACTCCATCCTCTCCTGCCGAGCCTCGATCCTCTCAAGAATAGAGTAAATCGATGACTGATGAGAAGCCACATCTGGAGCCTCAGAAGTCGTGTGTGATGGACCTCCGACCTCAGTAAATCGTGGAGCGGGAACCTCTTCATGTCTCAGAGCCTCCTCATGACCCTGATCATAATCCTCACTATGCTCATCATCGTCACCACCATCATCACCATCAGTACTATCATCCTCCGAGTCATCATCTCCTGATGCATCATCGATATCATCCTCATCCTCTGATTTGACTGCATCATGGAGCCCCATCTTCCTGATCAACCAAGTACCAATGGGCTCACCTAAATCTCGACCCTGAATCATAGGTGTATGCTCCAAGTCCACACCAAAGTACTCAAAGATACGAGTCAAGAGTCGGCCGAAAGCCAAGTTCCTATCCCCAGGAAACTCGATCCGATCAATCATGACATTTTGCATGATGTATGCTAAATCGATTTGTACTCCAGTATGCATACTATAAATGACCAATGCCTCCATCGCCGACACTTTGCTATGATGCCCTGCCTTCGGAAGGATGTTTCGCCCGACGATGCGAGCGATAACTCTAGCTAAAGGACACATCGCGGTACCACACCGGGGCATATAGCAGTCAATGTCATCCCATAGAGTCATGCATACCTCGTATACCTCATAGGGAAGAAGAGCCTTGGTGATATTTGTGCCGGCGGGAATCCACCAACGGGAATCTTATACGATCGGTATATCTAAGATGCGAGCCAGTGTCCTCGTAGTGAAACTGATCTCCCTGCCTCCGACCATGGAATCCATGACAATCCTAGAACCATCCCTCGGATCATCCTCTATACGGTAAGTCAGATTACTATAGAAGTATCTGATAAGATCTGGGTAGACTGGTTGTGCCATAGTGTATAAGTGAAGCCAATCCATAGCCTCTAATCTCTCTTGGATGCGAAATACCTCTAAATCATCCACATTCACCAATCGTCCGTGCTCGATCGGTATATCATGGAAATAATGCTCGTGTAGAAACTCCGCCATAGGAGTAGTGAAATGCTCCTCGTCTATGACCTCAGCCCGGGGAACAAGTCCTCTACCCCTATCCACTCGTCTCCCTCCTCTAGGCATGGTGGATCTGTTGAAACAAGGAAAGAAACTCATTTGGATTAGTCCCAGTGTGTGATTGTTAGATGAAGGGCATTTTCGTAAATTTTCAAAAAATTTCGATTTTGGTAAAATTTTGATTTGATCATTCTAACATATGCATAAGGCCTGTACAAACATGCTAGAATACTTCCTCTGTTGAAAATTCATCTTTTTTACATATTTAAAGTAAAAATTCAGCAAGTAAGAGAGAGAAAAATCCCTCTTTGGGCTTGCATTTGTGATTTTTGAAAAATAGGGATTTGACTGAATGGAGAATGGGAACACTTTCCCCATAGTAGATCAGTGTTGTAGAAATTTGTTTTATGTCAAAATTCCTTTTGGTTTGAAAATGAGACAAGTTTTTGTAAAGTTGGTTTTTTGTGAAATGACTCATGTTTTGGTAACCAAAATAGATGCAATCTTGTGTTTGGAACTTAATCTTACTTGAAAAGTTATGAAAACATGTTTCTAATCATTTATATGCATGATTCTAACCATTAGCTACAAGTATTATTCAGTTTTATTGAGAACACAACAATGGTGAATGAAGTTTACAAGAAAAGAGAAAAAGAAAGAGAACCTACTTGTGTTGGTGATCAAGTGAGATTATCAAGAATGGTTGAAGCCTTGAATCAAGTCCTAGCACTTTTGAAAACCCTAGAAAATCGCTTTCTCCAGAGCTAAGCCTGAAATGGTTGAGTGAGAAATGAAAATGAAATGAGAAGTGGGCCCTTTAAATCTGATTTTTGCGTAGAAGTTATTTTGGTCGATCCTTTTGGTCGATACCATTGAGCAAGAAGCATCGACCAAAATTTATCATTTTTCTGCATTGGGTTATTTTGGGAATTTTTGATTCTTTGACTCATTTCCTTTGGATTTTGATCAATGCTGATTTATTTGACTGTTATATTGATAATTCTAACCATGATTTGGTTATCCTATTCGTTGGTCAAGTTGTCTTTGTCAAATTTGAAATTTTGGTATCCTTATCTTTGATCCTTGCAGAATGGTCTTACTTAGAAATTGTTTTGTCAGATCCGGAAGCAACAGAAACGAAGAAACCCCTGCTGGGGGCTCTGATCAGCAGACACAGGAAGATAGCCACACCACGAATGGCATTCCTGGTGCCCCCGATATCGGAAGTTTTAAAGATATCGCCAGCATCATGACCAACATGATGCAACAGCAGCCCAATTTAATCAAATGATGACTGGTTTTGCTACCCTTCGCAATGAGAACCGTGCCGGAGTTGGAACTTCTGAAGCCGCAGCCCCTCTTGTGGAAAGATTTATCGAGACACCCCACACCCGATTGATGGAAAGTTTCTTAAAGTTACAAGTACCTTCCTTTACTGGTGTAACAAAAGACACCCTCTTTCCGAACAAGTGGCTTCGTGAGTTGGAGAAGGCCTTTAGACATTTGCGATGTTCTATGCCCAAAAAGTGTTGTTTGCCGATCAGAAGCTTCAGCAAGAAGCTGATGCATGGTGGGCTTCCACTAGGGCTATCCTTGAGACCTTGAATGGTGGTGTTGTTACCTGGGAGAAGTTTAAGAAAGCTTTTTGCAAGAACTACTTTCCGGAAGCTGTAAAGGATGCAAAGGAGGCCGAGTTCATGGCCTTAGTACAAGGTACTTTGTCTGTGCTTGAGTATTAGCAGAAATTTGAAGAACTTTTCTTCTTCGCCCCCGAATCTATTAAGTCTGAAGAAGCCAAGGCGAAAAAGTTTTTCAAGGGTTTGTGACCTTCTATCAAGGCATACCTCACTGTCTTGCCTCTTGAAGGATATGCTTAGGTGGTCCAAAACTCGAAGAAGCTTGAAGAAAGTGAAAAGGAAAATGCTCGAGTTCAAAAACCCTGGTAACCTATACCTTCTGGATTTGTGGACCGCACTGATCGGCGTTTTGCTAGACCTGCTGCTTATCCTGCACCCCCCTTTCAGCCAAGAAATTTTGGACAGAATCCTAATTCCCTTCCTGTGAGCTATTATGGTCAGTCCAGTGGAGCTAGACCTCAGGGAGCTACTTATCCTCCTAGACCTGGGATGGTGAATTCTAGACCAGCTTATCAGAGACCTCCCCTTGCTGCAGCTCCTATTGGACCGAAAGATACTACTTGCTTCCTCTGCAAGCAAGCAGGCCATTATGCTCGTTTCTGCCCCAAGAAGTCTGTGCAACCTCAAGCTCCTGTAGTGAAGAGTACTCCTGCTACTACTTCTGCCCCTCCCTCTGGCAGAGTATTTAGTATCTCTAGAACCGAGCAAGACCCCTGCCACGATGTTGTAACAGGTACTCTGTTAGTAGCTTCTCTTCCCGCATTTGTATTATTTGATACGGGTGCATCACATTCATTCATAGCATCTACTTTTGCCTTGACAAATAACTTGACACCTCGATATTTATATAGTTATTTATCTATTTGTACCCCTGTTGGGTCTACGGTTAAACTAGATAAAGTGTTAGAAGATTGTTCTGTTTTGATTTGTGGAAGGAATCTGAAGGCAAATCTTGTATTATTTGACATGAGAGATTTTGATGTAATCTTGGGAATCGACTGGTTGACCTTCTACAATGCCGTGATCTTATGCTCCTCCAAGAAGATCCAGTTCCGTGTAGAAGAGAATTCAGTTTTCGAATTTCAAGGAAAGAAGGGAAGATTTAGCAAGAAGACCTTGTCCACTATAATGCAAGTCCATGCCTTTTTGGAAGATGCTTCGCCTGGAAGCAAGGTCAGAGAGAAGAAGAGACTTGAAGAAGTCTGAGTTGTTAGTGAATTCTTTGATGTTTTTCTAGATGACTTGTCAAGTTTACCTCCTGATAGGGAAGTTGAGTTTTCTATAGACTTAATTCCTGGAGTGGCTCCTGTATCCAAGGCCCCTTACAAAATGGCACCTACCGAACTCGAAGAGTTGCAAACTCAATTAAATGAACTATTAGAGAGAGGTTTAGTGCAGCCAAGTGTGTTGCCTTGGAGAGCTCCGGTCTTGTTTGTAAAGAAGAAAGATGGTAGTATGCGTCTGTGCATTGACTACCGGGAATTGAACAAGCTGACAATCAAGAATAGATACCCTTCGGCTCGGATTGATGACCTTTTTGATCAGTTGAAGGGTGCTGCTGTCTTTTCAAAGATTGATTTGAGATCGGGATATCATCAGCTGAAAGTGAAGTCAAGTGACATCTTTAAGACAACGTTTAGAACAAGGTACGGACATTAGGAATTTAAAGTGATGCCTTTCGGCTTAACTAATGCCCCTGCCGTGTTCATGGACCTCATGAACCGAGTATTTCACGATGTGCTCGATAAGTTTGTAATCGTTTTCATTGATGACATCTTGATTTACTAAAAGAATGAAGAAGAGCATGTGGAGCACCTGAGCTTCACGTTGCAAAGGTTGAGAGAAAAGAAACTCTATGCTAAATTTAGTGTCACATCCACCCAGCGGGTACCCTATCCGGCATACCCGGGATGTAATCTACAGCCCTGAAGATCCATAGTTCAGAGACCACATCAGCCACATCGACAATAACACAATCATGAACAATCAATATTAAGCTACAACCAATAAAATAGAATTAAGGAATAAGATATCAAGGATAATCAGAGTGCGGAAATAAATATCAAATCAGATAAATTAAGAAGGCAGTGGGCGGAATCCACTCCTTCACCAAGTGGAAGTGAGGTCAAAATTTAGTTAAGTACAAGTCTCAAGTTATGAAGATAAGTTAAAGTTATTACAATTTTTCTAAGTTTAATTGTCACAAAAAGAAGGGGTAACTACTCATAAGTCTCCTCCACAATGGATATGTCCTCTTCAAAGGTGAGGACTATGGAGATCCAACATGACTGCTCCCATACAACTCCAGGGCTAACCCTGGTACGCCGAGTGATCTTCTTCGGTATGGTCACCGAAGTCTTCAATGTAGCTAGTCTCCGGATAGTAGTATGAGGTATCCGGGTCCGCCTCAGGGAGGGTGCCATCAGAGTAATCACCTGTAGAATAGCCTAAAAAAATATTGCAACAGAAAAGGAATGAGTTCAAAAGAACTCAGCAAGGAAGTTATTCCACCACACATAAACCACAAGATAATCATAACATGATGCAGATGATATGAGGCATATAATGCAATATGATTCTATTCTAAGTATGCCGGTCATCTATGGTAGACATGCTTTAAGTCATAGCACCATACTTCTTTAGGTAGTCTCAGTCACTCATCACCGGGGGAAATTGGGTCCTACATCCCTCTCGGACAAATCCATGGTTGGGGGTTTCGGTCACCACTCTCTCACATTACCGTTTGGTCTAAGTATTGGCACATGTCAAGGTATAGCCTAGCCCAATGCAAGTCATCTACTTAATCATATCATGTCAGTTCCAGATATGTCCATTCCTCCCCTCTCGGGATCCTTTCCGGTATCCTTCACACTAGAGTCACGGATATTACTCACCGGACTCATCAACCCTATTGGTCATCCAAAAATGGTAAACGGGAAGCTCTCACGTCCCTCTCACGGATCATTTCACCGGTCTTGAGTGCCCGTGAGCCCAAGTCAAGCCATTTGCAACCCTACCAATACATGGCCCCTTCTGGGTAACTGTAATGCAATTTATGTCCTCTCACGGAGTGGATACCGGTCTTGAGCGCCCACAAGTCCACACTACTACCACGGGTTGTTCGGTCTCAATGCCCTTCAGAATCGGGTCTGATATGATAGGGACATCCAGCCATACATCTAGACAAGTCCTATGTATGTCATTCAATAACCCGGGAAGCGTCGATGGACACCTTCGGAGAACATCCCATGCTATTCCCTCCGATGTCCAAGGACAGAAGCACCAGTAGGGTAGCCCTCAATCCCAAGTTATACTTAAGCAATCACATGCCCAAGTTCATCATATTAGTTCACAAGATACAACATCATAATAAACATTCAATTCATGACATTGACATAAGTCATCATATATTGAAATTGATAAACATGATAAGACATAGAAATAACATAATGTAAACACAAAGCTACTGTTGAAAGACATATGTAGCAAGTCTAACATGATAAGAACATGAAATAGAAACTATATTTACTAAGTTAGGGATACCAAGTCAAAATTCCATATCTTAGGTAATTATATCGATAACTATCCTTACCTTGAATCGGAGAAGAGAATGGTCCAAGATCACAAGCAAGTGGCCCAAATAGCCTTAAAGTCCTAAACAAGCATATATGAAAGGTTAGAGAAGAAATCAGAACAATTGGAGATCAAACGAATCAGAACTAGGCAAAAGTTGCTGACAGCAACTCTATTGGTCGATACATTTGGTCGATAGTATCGACCAAATCAATTCCAGGACAGCAAGCTGGCTTTTTGGATTCTTGCCCAGATTTGGTCTTCCGGGTCTCGGATTGACACGAAACTTGGAGGATAGTCTAAGCACAACATGGGGACACTAATTATCAAGAAACTTTCATAATCCAATGGTCCATTTGGAAATCCCCAAATTGACATATCAAGGTTATTACTTGTAGATCATGGTATTGGCTACATCTTAATGCAAATTGGGGAAAAACATGGGGGATTAGGTAGGGAATCGTTTAGAAGTAACATGGAACACATATGCAAGTATAGATTAGGTTAATCATGAGCTTCATCTCAGTTTTGGTAAATAAAGCAAGTTGGTAAGCAATAAATCATGGGAATGTGTAATTAATGATCATGAGGTGAATCAATCATAGTCATATCGGTGAAAACATCATTGTATGGGGTTTAGAAGGTTCATGGCAAGGTGTATGCAAGGTTGCAGCACCTTGGCCATGGTCCCAAAAGTGAAATAGAGGAAAGATGAGTGAGAAAGTGATTAGGAGAGAGAGAGTCATACCTATAAAGTGGAACAAGAAAGTAGGAATGAGTGGTTGGCAATGATTGATGAAGAAGATGCTTCACCACTACCAAGGAGGAGTTCTTGGGAGGCTCTCCCAAGTTCCCAGATGTTAAAAACACGAGAATAGGTCTCCAGTCTCGAGGAATAAATAAATAGAAAAGAATATTCCAAGAATCTTTAAATCTGGGTTTAGAAAACTTGTTGGTCGATGCATTTGGTCGATAGTATCGACCAAAACATGTTTCTGCAGAATTTTACAGAATAGTTCAGCAACTTTAGGTGCAAACTTGGAGGGCTATACAAGGTCAAATTGCATGAGGTTTTCTCCTACAGTTCACTCAAGAGGTCTAGTTTTAGGGAGTACCTTCGGATTTCGCACCGGAGTCCGTTTGATATCTCAACTGTCTCACTCATCATCAGTGCGCAGATTCTAACTTAACACTGGTAATGTGCTCAAGGAAGGAGCAACATCATCAATGTCCATAAACTGGAATATTGACATTACGTCATCAACCAGTAGGGCCCATAAGTCCCTTCTACCACCACTTCGGGTCTTCGGACCTACAAACACATAAATGACCGGGTCGGGTCAAGGTTAGGTAAAAGCTGGATTTTACATTTAGCAAGTGTGACTTTTGGCTCTCAAGAGTAGTATTTCTTGGCCATGTTGTTTCAGCCGAGGGTATTCGTGTTGACCCAGAGAAAGTCCAAACTGTTATTGATTGGGAAAGACCGAAGACCATGACCGAGATAAGAAGTTTTCTTGGATTAGCAGGATACTACCGGAGATTCATTGAAAACTTTTCTAGGTTGGCTGCCCCTATGACTAAGTTAACTAGAAAAGAAGAGAAGTTTGTCTGGATCGATTCTTGTGAGAAGAATTTTGAAGAGCTGAAAGTTAGATTGACAAGTGCTCCGGTTCTGACTATACCTGATAGTTCCGGTGGACTGACGGTCTACACTGATGCTTCTAAAATCGGTTTGGGCTGCGTGTTGATGCAACACGGAAAGGTAGTGGCTTATGCCTCTCGACAACTGAAGGATTATGAGCGGAACTACCCCACTCATGACTTAGAGCTTGCTGCTGTGGTATTTGCTTTGAAAATTTGGAGACACTATCTTTATGGTGAGAAGATCACCATCTTTACGAATCATAAAAGTTTGAAATACTTCTTCACCCAGAAGGAGCTGAATATGAGACAGAGAAGATGGTTGGAATTGGTCTCTGACTATGATTGTGATATCTAGTACCACCCGGGTAAAGCAAATGTAGTGGCGGATGCTCTCAGTAGAAAGAGTCAAAGAAAATAATTGGATTTAAATGCTTTGAGTCGGCCTTTGTTGTCCTCGATGGAAAGATTTGGTTTGGAAGTGGTCCTTAAGGGTTCGGATTGCATTCTCTATGCCATGACTACAAGATCCTCCCTTAGAGATAGAATTGTTGCATTGCAAAGTTCTGATCTAGAGTTGAAAGAGAAGATTGATAAAATTGCCTTGAATTTAGAAATGGACCCTGCTTTTAGTACATCTTTGGATGGTACCTTATTGTTTAGAGGTAGACTCTGTGTGTCCGCTGTTGATGAAATCAAGAAGGAAATATTGAAAGAAGCACACCAGTCCATCTTTACAGTACACCCTGGAAGTACCAAAATGTACAAGGACTTAAGGGAACATTTTTGGTGGAATGGTTTGAAAGCAGACGTTGAAGACTTTGTTGCCAGGTGTGAAACTTGCCAATGTGTGAAGGCTGTTCGTCAACCCCCATCTGGATTACTTCAGCCCCTTCCTATTCCTAGTTGGAAGTGGGAAGATATCTCAATGGACTTCGTGACTAGCTTGCTGCGGACGAGTAAGGGAAATGACACTGTGTGGGTGATTGTTGATAGGTTGACCAAATCAGCCCATTTTGTCACGCCCTCCCAGCCGGTACCCTATCTGGCATACCCGAGAGTGTGATCCACAGCCCGAAGATCAGGTATCGAGTGATCAACCTCCCACATAAACAATAACATAATCATGAACAATCATAACATGAGTGCGGAAGATAAATCATAGATCCAATAATGAAAGAATGAATCATAAACGAATCGGAATAATAGACATAATCAGAGTATCAAACAGATAAGTAAAGTGAAGCAAAAATCCCACTTTACATCCAGCGGAAAAGTAGCTCTAAAGAATAAACTAGATAAAAGCTAATCCCAGTAGCAAGTACATTGGGTAACTAAATTATTCTCCACTTTGTAGACGACATCCTTGTAGGTGTAGATCTCATAAATAGCACAAGGACGCTTCCACTCAATGGTCGGACTAAGCATCGTACGGAGCATAACCACCCGTGGGATCTTCAGAGTAATTGTGGTAACCGCAATCACCTTCCCGGAGATATGTCTCTTCGCCTTGCGCTTCTTCATAGGGACCGTCATAGCACTCGGTACTGCAGGGATAGTCTAACAACATTGTACAATAAAGGAATGAGTTTCAAAGAAACTCGGTAAGGCGATTAAAATCCATAATAACACAAACGGCAGGATTCCGAACAATCATAAATGCAATATGATATGAGACAAACAATGAATGAATGAATCTAACTCTATGTATGCTGGTCTCTATTGGCGGACATGCTTTAAGTCGTAGCACCGTACTTCTTTAGGAAAGTCCACTCACATCCTCAACCATTTAAGATATCTTGGATTCTCTCACGGATCATTTCACCGGTCTTGAGCAGCCGTTTGGTAATGGGTCCTTCATCCCTCGGGACAAACCTTGGCAGGGGGTTAAGTCAACACACTCTCTCACAACCATTTGGTATAAGTGCTTGGCGCATGTCGGGGTAAAACCTAGCCAAATGCAAGTCTTCTACTTGGTTACATCAAGTCGAGATCCAGATACTTCCATTCCTCGTCCCCGACGATCCTTTCCGGTATCCTTCACACTAGAGTCCTCATAGTCCCTGACTACGGACTCACCAACCCTATTGATCATCCACATATGGTAAACGGGAAGCTCTCACGTCCTCTCACGGGTTGGTTACCGGTCTTAAGCGCCCGTGAGCCCAAGTCTAACCATATGCAACCCTACCAATAAATGGCCCCCACAATGTGATTCCCTGTCCTCTCACGGGTTGGTTACCGGTCTTGAGCGCCCATGAATCCCCATTGCTACCACGGGTCGTTCGGTCTCAATACCCCTCCGATTAGGGTCCGACATAACAGACATCCTAGCCAAACACTACTAGACAATCCTATATATGTCATCCAACAGTTTAGGAAGGTGTCCAGAGGGCATCTCCGGAAACATCCCATAATATTCCCGTAGTAGTCCAAGAACAGAAGTGTCAAAAGGACACCTCTCCTTTCCAAACCATACGTAAGCATACACATGCATCAATTCATATCATCACATATATGGTAACTCCATATATGGAAAGAAATCAGTAATTACAATCACTTGTATAACATTGGTAAGTAAATCATACATGAATCAACTCAATATGAATAAGTAATGCTACTGTAATCAAAGTTATGCAACAGTAGTATATCATTGTAAGAATCTAATTTAGGAAACATATTAATGATATTCAAATATAGAAACTAGATTCATGCTATCTATGTAATTAAGGAAATAACCATCCTTACCTTTTATAACTCGCAAAGGAATCCTAAGAAATCAAGTAAGATCTTGGCAAACTTGAGAAGAAGGTCCTAAACAAGTATATACAACATATTAGGAAAGATCCCTAGCAGAATATATATCAAAATATCCGAAACGGACCAATTCTGGAGTTGCTGTACTCATTGGTCGAGTGGATTGGTCGAGTGGTCCAGTCGACCAATCAGTCGACCAATGCAGACAGTAGCTTATAAAATCAGAGTTTTAAGATATGAAATCCGAATTTGGTGGTTCAAAAGGGTACTAATCAAGGGGTAGACTATATCAGTAGTATTCTAACATAAAGGGAACCTCAAAACACTAATCAAATCAAGGTATCAAGATCCAAATTAGGAAACAAAAAGTTACCATAAATAAATCAAACATGGATCTTGATGAATTTTGAAATAGAAAACAAGGACAAGAACTATAGGAGGATGGATCATTGCTTTCGGTAATGAAAACATGAAAACATACATAGGTCTTCATGGAATAAGGCTTAGAAGCATAAATCTAAATAAGGAAATAAAACCTACCATATATGTAACTATCATGCATCATGAAGAACACATAGTAAGGTAGAAGAGAACAACTAGAATTCTATGGATTATGGATCATGGAAAGAAAACACAACCATTAACCACTAACATGATCAATGAAAGAAGATCCAAAGAGATCAGAATTCAGATTAGAAGATTAACAGAGATTAAGTCATGGTTTGATCATGAATCCTTCAAAAGCTTGCAATGATCATGGTTAAGATCATTGTTCTAGCCTTAAATCCTTAGGATGATCATGAGAACATGTTCAGAGATGTTTGCAACAGAGAATGCAGCATCTCTTCTACTG
The DNA here is from genome assembly GCF_041222555.1 of Hakea prostrata. Taxonomy (NCBI): domain Eukaryota; kingdom Viridiplantae; phylum Streptophyta; class Magnoliopsida; order Proteales; family Proteaceae; genus Hakea; species Hakea prostrata. Next base: position 27,709,699 of record NC_142608.1, on the reverse strand, counting down.
TCTCAACTCAAAAAGGAAAGAAAAACAAAGATGGAGGAGAAGAAGAGAGAGTAGACATACCTTTTGATGCAAAAAGAAGAGTTCCGACGAAGATCCGCCAAGAAAACTCCAAGGATGCAAGAGAGATGACTTGCGAGAGGTCTTTGGTTCTGTTCCAGAGGGTTTGGAGGCAGCAAATACGAAGTGGACTCGAGGTTAGACTTAAATAGAGCAAGAATCAACCTAATTGCCAAAGACAAGACCCATTGGTCGAGTGGATTGGTCGACGGCCCATCGACCAATCAGGTCGACCAATGCCGACAAAGAAGGCCAAAACAGGGAATTGAAGGTCCAGATCAAATCCAATCCTAAAGGGGTTTTGCACACAAGTCAAGTGACTTACCTAGTAGGTAGAAATGCCTTCAAACCAAGATAGAGAGCACTCCAAGTCCATCAACTAATTAGATCTTCATCAGGATTCTATTTCCATAAATAGAACCTCATCATCAACCTTCATGGATTCAAAGCCAGACACCAAGTCCTCTACTGGGATGGCCCAAAGCTGACTTCTTACTTTACTTCGGGTCATCGGACCTACAAATAACAAGGTTTCCGGGTCAAGGTTAGGGCTGGGTTTTACACATTTCATTCCTATGAAGATCACTTACTCTTTGGATAAGCTAGCTAGACTTTATGTGGACAATGTAGTTCGCCTACACGGAGTGCCAGTGAGTATTGTTTTTGACCGTGATCCTAGGTTCACCTCAAGGTTTTGGAATGGTCTGCAGAAAGCCTTGGGAACCCAATTGAATCTGAGTACAGCTCATCACCCATAGTCTAATGGACAATCTGAGAGGACAATTCATATTCTTGAAGACATGCTTAGGTATTGTGTGGTTGACATGGGTGGAAATTGGGATGAACACTTAGCCTTAGTCGAGTTTGCCTATAACAACAGTTATCAAGCAACAATAGGCATGGCTCCGTTTAAGGCTTTGTATGGTAACACTTGTAGAACGCCCTTGTATTGGACTGAGACTGGTGAAACAAAAGTCTTAGGTCCAGAGATGATTGAAGCTACCAGTGATATGGTTGACATGATTCGGGAAAGGATCAAGTCTGCTCAATCTAGACAGAAGTCGTATGCCGACAAGAGAAGAACCAACATAGAATTTCCAATTGGAGAGAAAGTTTTCCTTAAAGTATCACCTATGAAAGGGGTGACGAGATTCAATGTGAAAGGAAAGCTTAGCCCCCGCTTCATTGGACCTTTTGAGATTTTGGAAAGGGTTGGACCTGTAGTATACCGCTTGGCCTTGCCTCCGTCACTTGCTGGAGTTCACAATGTGTTCCATGTTTCAATACTCCGAAAATACCTAGAAAACCCGGAGCACATACTACAGCAAGCACCTGAAGGACTTAGTGCCGATCTTTCTTACGATGAAGGACCAGCCGATATCCTAGATAGAAAGGACAAGCAGTTGCGGAATCGCACCATCCCTCTGGTGAAGATTCAATGGAAAAACCATACCCCTGAAGAAGCTTTATGGGAGAAAGAAGATGAGATGCGGTCCAAGTATCCTCACCTTTTTGGACCTTCACGTACGTTGTAATTTCGGGGATGAAATTTCTTTTAAGGAGGGAGGAATGTAACTGTAATATCCAGCCCTATTCTAACCTTGACCCTGACCCGGATCCACTGTTGTATTCAGGTCCGAAGACCCAAAGCGGTGGAAGAAGAGATTTATGGACCATTCTGATTGATGATCATGATTCGGAGATTGAGCCCATGGACATTGACAATGATACCCCTTGCTTAAATGCATTGTCAGTGTTTAAGGAAAGTTTGCGCATCGGAGAAGATTAATATAGTTGATGTACCAAATGACCTCCTGTGCACAATCCGAAGGTATTCCCCAAAACTAGACTCCTTGATTGAATTGTGGAAAAAAACCTCACTCAATTTGACCTTGTATAGCCTTTCAAATCCCTACTTGAAGTTGCTGTTCTAAACCTTAGTTTTCTGCTGGAAATATTTTGGTCGATCCTTTTGGTCGATACCATCGACCAAGGACCATCGACCAAAATATCCCAGTCTGCCAAGTTAATGATTCCATGGAATATTCTTTTTCTATTTATTATAACCTCGAGCCTTGAGCCCTTTTGCAATCATTTTCTCACCTGGAAACGTGGGGAGAGCTTCCCAAAGCAGCTCCTTGGCTAGTGTGAAGGGCACCTCATCAAAAACTCTTTGTTTATCATTGATTCTTGTCTTCATCTTTCACACTAAGGTATGAATCATCATTCCACTCTCTACCCTACCATTTTCTACCCTTTTCTATTGCCACCTTGCTGATGAGACATTGGGAATGGTGCTGCAACCTTGCAACCACCACTCCAAGTGTCTACTCATGTTCAACCCATGATTTCCTTAACTATTCATTGATGTTATGCTTCTACCTCATGCCTAGCATATGTATTCTATGATTTATCTATTAGCATCATGCCATATCGTACCAAACCGAGTTATAGGATGTATTATGTTCATGTTTAACATTGTCATATGATTCCAATCGAATTTCTATTAGTTCCTCTAACTATTACATTCCATTCCTCATCAATGCAATCAATTCCAACTCATGCCATGATGTTTATCACTTTAACTTGATAGCTCAAATTGGGGATTTTTGTTTAGACCATTGGATTGGGTAAATTTCTTGATTTATAGTGTCCTACTACTATTGTTAAGTATGCCTCCAAGTTCCAGATTGATCCGAACACCGGAAGACTCATTTCGGATGAAAAACCCCAAAATCCACATTTCATCTCGAAGGAAATTTTGGTCGATCCTTTTGGTCGATACCATCGACCAAAGACCATCGACCAAAATGTTGGCAGACAACAACCTTGGCCAATTTTGATCCAATTAACATCCGATCTTCCCGACTTCTTTTCTAACTTATTATTGATGTTTGTTTAGGGCCTTAACAATTCTATTGGACTATTCTTGGTATTCTCAATTCATCATCAATTCATCCAAGGTAAGGATGGTTATTTCCATAAACATATAAGTCATCAAGTATTGAATTGTGTTTTATTTAAAGAATGAAATCTCTTAATTTTCTTTCAATCATTATAAGACTGTTACATATGTGTTAGAACAGTAGCATTTAAATCTTTATACTCTTGTTGTGTTACTTTATCATTTTGATTTGCTTATGTTTATAATGATTCGTTTCAATATCATGATTTGATTATTATTATGGATATGCATTGGATGCATGAGAAATGATGAGATTTGATATGTGATTGCTTACGTATGACTTGGGATTGGGGGGTGTCCTACTGACACTCCTGTCCTTGGGCATCGGAGGGAATAGTATGGGATGTTCTCCGATGGTGCCTATCGACACTCTCCCGAGTTATTGGATGACATACATAGGACTGTCTAGTTGGGTGGCTAGGTTTATCCTTGTCGTGTCAGACCCGAATCGGAAGGGCATTGAGACCGAACAACCCGTGGTAGTGTATGGTTGGATGTGTCACATCCTCCCAGCCGGTACCCTATCTGGCATACCCGAGAGTGTGATCCACAGCCCGAAGATCAGGTATCGAGTAATCAACCTCCCACATAAACAATAACATAATCATGAACAATCATAATAAAGGTGCGGAAGATAAACCATAGATCCAATAAGGAAAGAATGAATCATATATAAATCAGAGTGCTAGATATAATCAGAGTGTCAAAACAGATAAGTAAAGTGAGGCAAAAAAATCCCACTCTACAACCAGCGGAAAAGTAGCTCCAAAAGAGAATAAACTAGACAAAATCTAATCCCAGTAGCAAGTACAATGGGTAACTAAATTGTTCTCCACTTTATAGACAACATCCTTATAAGTGTAAATCTCATAAATGGCACAAGGACGCTTCCACTCAATGGTCGGACTAAGCATCGTACGGAGCATAACCACTCGCGGGATCTTCGATGTAATTGTGGTAACCGCAATCACCTTCCCGGAGATATGCCTCTTCGCCTTGCGCTTCTTCATAGGGACCGTCATAATATTCGGCACTGCAGAATAGTCTAACAAACATTGTACAATAAAGGAATGAGTTTCAAAGAAACTCGGTAAAGGCGCTTAAATCCATAATAACATAAAATGGCAGGATTACGGAACAAACATAAATGCAATATGATATGAGACAAGCAATGAATGAATGAATCTAACTCTATGTATGCTGGTCTCTATTGGCGGACATGCTTTAAGTCATAGCACCGTACTTCTTTAGGAAGGTCTCAATCACTCATCATCAGTTGGTAATGGGTCCGGCATCCCTCGGGACATTCCATGGCTGGGGGTTAAGTCACCACTCTCTCACATCACCATTGGTCTAAGTACCGGCGCATGTCGGGGGTAAAACCTAGCCAAATGCAAGTCTTCTACTTAGTTACATCAAGTCGATCCAGATACGTCCATTCCTCGTCCCCGACGATCCTTTCCGGTATCCTTCACACTAGAGTCCTCATAGTCCCTGACTACGGACTCATCAACCCTATTGATCATCCACATATGGTAAACGGGAAGCTCTCACGTCCTCTCACGGGTTGGTTACCGGTCTTAAGCGCCCGTGAGCCCAAGTCTAACCATATGCAATCCTACCAATAAATGGCCCCCACAATGTGATTCCTGTCCTCTCACGGGTTGGTTACCGGTCTTGAGCGCCCATGAATCCCCATTGCTACCAAGGGTCGTTCGGTCTCAATACCCCTCCGATTAGGGTCTGACATAACAGGACATCCTAGCCAAACACTACTAGACAATCCTAGATATGTCATCCAACAGTTTAGGAAGGTGTCCATAGGGCATCTCCGGAAACATCCCATAATATTCCCGTAGTAGTCCAAGGATAGAAGTGTCAAAAGGACACCTCTCGTCAAAAGGACACCTCTCCTTTCCAAACCATACTTAAGCATACACATGCATCAATTCAGATCATCACATATATGGAAAGAAATCAATAATTACAATCACTTTGTATATAATTGGTAAGTAAATCATACATGAATCAATTTAAGCAATGCTACTGTAATCAAGGTTATGCAACAGTAGTATATCGTTGTAAGAATCTAATTAAGGAAACATATCAATGATATTCAAATATAGAAACTAGATTCATGCTATCTATGTAATTAAGGAAATAACCATCCTTACCTTTTATAACTCGCAAAGGAATCCTAAGAAATCAAGTAAGATCTTGGCAAACTTGAGAAGAAGGTCTTAAACAAGTGTATACAACATATTAGGAAAGATCTCTAACAGAAAAGATACCAAAACATCCAACACAGACCAATTCTGGAGTTGCTGTACTCATTGGTCGAGTGGATTGGTCGACTGGTCCAATCGACCAATCAGTCGACCAATGCAGACAGTAGCCTAAAAGAAACAGAGTTTTAAGATATGAAATCCGAATTTGGTCTAATCAAGGGGTAAACTACATCAGTAGTATTCTAACATATAGGGGACCTCAAAACACTAATCAAATCAAGCCATCAAGATCCAAATTAGGAAACAAAAAGTTACCATAATTAGATCAACCATGGATCTTGAAGAATTCAAAATAGAAATCAAAGACAAGAACAATAGGAGAAGGGATCATTGCTTCAGGTAAAGGTATCATGAAAAGCATACTTAGATCTTCAAGGAAATAGGCTTAAAAGCATAAATCTAAATAAGGAAACAAAACCTACCATATATGTAACTATCATGATTCATGAAGAACACATAGTATGGTAGAAGAGAACAACTAGAGATTGATAGATCATGGATCATGAAAAGAAAACAAAACAATTAACTACTAACATGATCAATATAGAAGATCCAAGGAGATCAGAATTCAAATCGGAAGTTTAACAAAGATTAGATCATGGTTTGATCATGATTCCTTCAAAAGCTTGCAATGATCATGGTTAAGATCATTGTTCTAGCCTTTAATCCTTAGGATGATCATGAGAGACAAGTCCAGAGATGTTTGCAACAGAGAATGCAGCATCTCCTCTACTGTCTCAACTCAAAAAGGAAAGAAAATAAGAGATAGAGGAGAAGAAGAGAGTGTAGACATACCTTTTGATGAAAAGGAAGAGTTTTGAAGAAGATCCGTCAAGAAAATCACCAAGGATGCAAGGGAGATGACTTGCAGAGGTCTTTGGTTCGTTCCAAAGAGTTTGGAGGCAGCAAATACGAAGTAGACTCGAGATTGGACTTCAATAGAGCAAGCAAAACCTAATTGCCAAAGACAGCACTCATTGGTCGAGTGGATTGGTCGACTGGTCCAATCGACCAATCAATCGACCAATGCCGACAAAGAATTCCAAAACAGGGAATTGAAGACCCAGATCAAATCCAATCCTAAAGGGGTTTTGCACACATGTCAAGTGACTTACCTAATAGGTAGAAATGCCTTCAAACCAAGATAGAGAGCACTCCAAGTCCATCAACTAATCCGATCTTCAACAAGATTCAGTTTCCATAAATAGAACTTCATCATCAACTTTCATGGATTCAAAGCCAGACACCAAGTCCTCCACTGGGATGGTCCAAAGCTGACTTCTTACCTTACTTCGGGTCATCGGACCTACGAATAACAAGGTTTTCGGGTCAAGGTTAGGGCTGGGTTTTACATTCTCCCCCCCTTAAAGAAATTTCATCCTCGAAATTGAAAGCGTACCTGTGCTTCCAAAGAGGTAAGGAAACTTCTCCTTCATGTCTTCTTCCTTCTCCCAAGAAGCTTCTTTAGGGGTATGGTTCTTCCACCGAATCTTCACCAAAGGGATGGTGCGATTCCGCAGCTGCTTGTCCTTCCTATCCAATATTTCGGCCGGTTCTTCATCGTAGGTCAAATCAGCACTAAGTCCTTCAGGTGCTTGCTGCAAAATGTGTTTCGGATTCTCTATGTATTTTCGGAGCATCGAAATATGAAACACATTGTGAACACCAGCAAGAGGCGGAGGTAATGCTAATCGATACGCAACAGGTCCAACCTTTTCCAAAATCTCGAAAGGTCCAATGTAACGAGGGCTAAGCTTTCCCTTAACATTGAATCTCATCACACCCTTCATTGGTGAAACTTTCAGAAATACTTTCTCTCCAATCTTGAAATTCCAAATCGGTCCTTCTCTTATCAAGATAAGATATCTCGTCTTGACTGCAAGTACTTAATCCTTTCTCTTATCATATCTACCATAGCACTCGTAGCTTCAATCATTTCAGGACCTAAGACTTTTCTTTCACCTGTCTCACCAAAGACAAAGGTGTCCTACAAGTACTACCATACAAAGCCTTGAATGGAGCCATGCCTATTGTTGCTTGATAACCGTTGTTATAGGCAAACTCAACCAAAGCTAGGTGTTCATCCCAATTACCACCCATATCCACCACACAAGATCTGAGCATGTCTTCCAATGTCTGAATTGTCCGCTCGCATTGTCCATCGACCGTGGATGATGAGCTGTACTCAAGTTCAATTGGGTTCCCAAGGCCTTCTCGCAAACTATTCCAAAACCTTGAGGTGAACCTAGGATCACGATCCGAAACAATACTTAATGGCACACCATGCAGACGAACCACATTATCCACATAAAGCCTTGCTAGCTTATCCAGAGTATGAGTGATCTTCATAGGAATGAAGTGGGCTGATTTGGTCAACCTATCAACAATCACCCACACAATGTCATTGCCTTTACTTGTCCGAGGCAAGCTAGTCACAAAGTCCATGGAGATATCCTCCCACTTCCAACTAGGAATAGGAAGAGGTTGAAGTAATCCAGATGGAGGTTGTCGAACGGCTTTCACACGTTGGCAAGTCTCACACTTGGCAACAAAATCATCAACATCAGCCTTCAGACCAATCCACCAAAAATGTTCCTTCAAGTCCTTGTACATCTTGGTGCTTCCCGGTGTATAGTAAAGACTGATCGGTGTGCTTCCTTCAATATTTCTTTCTTAATATCTTCGTTTGCAGTGCACACACGCCTTCCTCTAAACAACAAAGCACCATCCATGGATATACCAAAGTCGGGGTCCGACTCAGGATTCGAAGAAATCTTCTCAACTTTGATCAAAAGCTCTTGATCAGAACTCTGCAGAGCAACAATCTTATCTCTAAGACCAGATCTTGCCGTCATGGCAGAAAGAATAAAATCAGAATTCTCAGGGACGATTTCCAAATCAAAACTCTCAATAGAAGACCACAATGGTAAACTCAAAGCATTCAAATCCAAAGTCTTCTTCTGGTTCTTCCTACTAAGAGCATCAACAACAACGTTTGCTTTCCTAGGGTGATACTGAATATCACAATCATAATCGGAGACTAGTTCCAACCATCTCCTTTGTCTCATGTTCAACTCCTTTTGGGTAAAGAAGTATTTCAAACTCTTATGATCCGTGAAAATGGCAATCTTCTCACCGTAGAGGTAATGTCTCCAAATCTTCAAAGCAAAGACAACAGCGGCAAGTTCTAGATCGTGAGTGGGGTAATTCCGCTCATAATCTTTCAATTGCCGAGAAGCATAGGCTACGACCTTGCCATGTTGCATCAGTACGCAACCCAATCCAATCTTTGACGCATCGGTATAAACCGTCATACCGCCGGAACTATCGTATAGTCAAAACCGGGGCACTTGTCAATCTATCTTTCAACTCTTGGAAATTCTTCTCGCAAGCGTCAGACCAAACAAACTTTTCTTCTTTCCTGGTCAACTTAGTCATAGGAGCAGCCAACCGAGAAAAGTTCTCAATAAACCTTCTGTAGTAACCCGCCAATCCAAGAAAACTTCTTATTTCCGTTACTGACTTCGGTCTTTCCCAATCAGCCACAGCTTGAACCTTTTCAGATCGACACGAATACCTTCGGCTGAAACTACATGACCAAGGAATACCACTCTCTTAAGCCAGAAATCACACTTGCTAAACTTAGCGAACAACTTCTTTTCTTGCAACCTTTGCAAAGTGAAGCTTAGATGACTTGCATGCTCTTCTTCGCTCTTCGAATAGATCAAGATGTCATCAATGAAAACAATCACAAACTTATCAAGCACATCGTGAAATACTCGGTTCATGAGGTCCATGAACACTGCAGGAGCATTGGTCAATCCGAAGGGCATGAATCTAAACTCGTAGTGACCATACCGCGTTCGGAAAGCTGTCTTGAAGATATCACTAGACTTCACATTCAATTGGTGATATCCGGACCTTAAGTCAATCTTTGAGAACACAACCGCACCCTTCAACCGATCGAAGAGATCATCAATTCGGGCAGCGGATATCTATTCTTGATAGTCAATTTATTCAACTCACGGTAGTCGATGCACAAGCGCATACTACCGTCTTTCTTCTTGACAAACAAGACCGGAGCTCCCCAAGGTGACACACTAGGCTGTACAAAACCTCTATCAATGAGCTCATTCAACTGATTTTGCAACTCTTTCAACTCAGTAGGAGCCATCCTATACGGAGCTTTAGATACCGGAGCGGCACCAGTGGACGAGATCAATAGAAAACTCGACATCCCCTGTCTCGGAGGCACTCCCGATAGATCATCGTGGAAGACATCAACAAAGTCACACAACCCCCGACTTCATCGACTCTTTTCTCCACTTTACCCTTGCCTTCAGATGAAGCATCATCCACTAGGGCATAGACTTGCATCAACGGACAACACTTTCTTACAAACCCTTCTCTTTCCCCCCCGAAATTCCAAGACCGGACTTCCACAAATATGGAACTGAATCTTCTTTGAGGAACAAAGGAACACAACTTTGTGGGCTGTTAACCAATCGATTCCCAAAATAATATCGAAGTCCTTCATGTCAAGAATTACAAAATTGGCTTCCAAGTTCTTCTCACCAATCAACACAGGACATTTAGATAACCCCTTATCTAGTTTCACAACAGACCAAAGTAGGTGTACTAATCAATAAACAACTAGACAACTTCTCAGGGATTAGGTTAGTCTTCTTGATGAATGCAGATGACATGAACGAATGAGATGCACCCGTATCAAATAAGACAAATGCAGAAATAGAAGCAACTAACAATGTACCTGAAATCACTTCATGGCTTGGATCCCGCTCAAAGACTGGAAATACCGAAAACTCTACCGCAGGGAGGAGCAGGAGCACTCTTCACCACTAGGCAAGCTGCGTCAAGGTGCCGCTTCGGACAGCACGAGCGAAATGACCAGCTTGCTTGCAGTAGAAGCAAACAGATTGCTGGATCCAATAGGGGTGGCTGCAACATGCAGGGCTTCCGAACAAAAGGCCTTGCACTTGCACTTGCACTTGCACTTGCTGGTGGTCGGTTTCCGCCATACTGTCTAAACTGGCCGGGCTGCTGAAAACCCGTGTTCTGACCTACACTCTTAGGCTGAAAGGTAGGAGTGGGGTAGGGTGTAGGTCTCACAAAACGACGGTCATTACGATCCACCAAACCAGAATTCCTTGATCGCCGTGGCTTTTGCACACGAGCACTTTCCTTCTCTCGTTTCTTCCAACTTCTTCGAGTTCTCGCACCACTTGAGCATAGCTCACTATAGGTCGGATCTGTGAGGTAAGCTTTAATGGCAGTGGCGCAGTCCTTTGAAGAACTTCTTTGCTTTGGCGAGGTCATCCTTCAGAGAATCTGAGCAAAGAAATGAAGCTCCTCGAACTTCTCGTTGGTACTCCAACACGAGACAGAGATCCTTGTGTAAGAATCATGAACTCAGCTTCCTTCGCATCTTTTACCGCCTCGGGAAAGTAATTCATACAAAAAGCCTCTTTGAACAACTCCCAAGTTACAACTCCCGCATGCAAACCTTCCAAAACAAAGCCGAGTGGAGATCCACCATGCATCAACTTCTTGTTGCAACTTCTGCTCAAGAAACAGAATCTTCTCGAGCTTCCGAGCATTGCAGATGTCGGAAAGCCTTCTCCAACTCACGAAGCCACTTGTTAGGAAACAAGGGGTCCTTGGTAACTCCAAAGGAAAGTGGGTACTTGCATCTTCGTAAAACTCTCCATCAAAGTAGTATGAGGAGTTCCAACTAAACCTCCCGCATTCAGGATCGCGGCATGAGGATTCACATTAGCACCAGCTCGGGTCTCATTATGCAGAGTCATGAAACCCACCAACATCCGGTTGAACCGAGCCGCTTGTCGCTCGCATCATATTGCCCATAATATTGGCAATATCACGGAAGCTTCCAACATTCGGGGCACCGGGTATCTCATGGGTACCCCGATCAACATTAGGTATCTCACCACCTCCATGAGGTATTTCACCACCTCCTTGACCACCGGATTCACCACGCCCACTTCTCGTAGTAACCATTCTCGCAAAACCGAGAACATCAAAATACCGAATTTTGAAGTTTCAACATAAACCACAAGTCCAAATGATTTGAAAACTTAAATCATGCTTAAATATATCCATATAGTCATCAAACAATAATCCATAAGGCAAAAATCACATTTTCCAAAAATTCAACAGCAAAAGAGGTCTCTCGTGACCATTGGTCGAGTGATTGGTCGATCGACCCAGTCGACCAATGAGTCGACCAATGCAGCATGTAATGCGAAAATTCGCATTATAAGCCTCATTTCCACATTCCAACTTCATTCTAACCTCTTCCAAAGGTGAGAGAGCTCTAGGGAAAGTCTCCAAAGGTTCTCACAAGTGTTCTTGAGGTGTTTTGGTGCTTCAACAACGACACAACAACACACAATCATCACAAACAAGGTAAATCTTTCATTCTTTCTTCCATTTTCATCTTCTCATGCTTGCATTTCAATCGAAACCATGCTTTGCTTGTATCCAATGCTAGAAATCATGCTTAGGAATACTTAGAAACATATTCCCTAGGTTTTAAACACAATGCCATGCATAGACAACAAGTTTTAACATATTGGTGTTCATCTCGCAACGTTTTCATACCGAAATCGATATCTTTAGAAAAATTCCGTTTTCTCTCAAACCGCTTGAAATTTTCGCATGAAATCAAATGCTACATGCTCAAGATGATATTGTAGATAGGTCCATACAATTTGATTTAACCAATTTCAACTTTTCAAAAATCCAATTTTGACCTAAATTGCAAAATCCCCAAATTTCCTTCTTGCTGAATTTTTCGCTTTAATCCAAGTTTTCGATCGATTTTCATCAAACAAACTTCATAGACATGAAATTCCAAGTATTGCGCACATGCTAGTATGTTCAAATCAAATTTCCCCCAAATTTGAAATTTTTCAAAAAATTACGAAAATACCCTTTTGGCTCAAATCTTAAGGTAGCACTAACTGGAATTGTCTCTTGTTTCTTTCACAGATACACACTATGCAGAGGGGAGGGCGAGGACGAGGTAGAGGTCGTGGTCGCATTGTAGGTGCTCTTAGGGGCAGAGGTCGTTCCTTCGTAGCCTAGACAGAGGTTAGGAGACCGGACATGTTTGACACACCTCGTGCCGAGTTCCCGTACGAGGCCTACTTTAGTTATCGCAACATCGAGATGGGACGTCTACTTCACCTACGCCAGCTCGTAGTCTTTAGGATTCGGGCAGAGATTCGACACATTGCAAGTGGACTCATCTCTTCACCGAGGATCCGCCGGTATACCCGGAACTAGTGAGGTTGTTCTTCAGCAACCTTACCTACACGCAGGAGGCTCGAGGCCAAGGACATCCACTTAGACTTGTCCTAAGGAGAAGGGTCTTCCGGACTCAGATTCGCTTCTCCACCCGGCACCGGCCGAGATCTTGCAGTTCCTTACTATCCACAAAGAAGTGTGTGTGGATACCCGTAGGAGCAGATCCGGGACAGCCATCCGATGCCGTACGAGCTCACGAGATATGCTCTACGCTATGGGATAGTCGTCGATGCTTCACTCCGTGGACCAGCGGACGGATGACGGATTCTCGCACGGATTATCGGTCGCATAGTCGGCCGAAACATTATGCCGAAGGCCGGACATCACCATCGGGTCACGGTGATGGAGGCCTTAGTCATCTACCGCATCTACATGGGCTTCGAGATCGATCTCTCTTACATCATTCAGCAGGTCATGCCGGACTTAGTTCTCGCGGCCTAGCATGCGGAACCTTTGGTATGGGAGGCTACCGACCTTGATCTTCGGGCATTTCGGGGTGAGCTTGAGGATACACCAATGGACACCGGTTCACAGGGATACTCTATTGGGACTCGGACCATTCGTCGATGAGACTGCAGCAGCCGAGAGATCTCCCGGTCCGGAGGGTGAGGATGATGAGGAGTCGAGGATGAGGATCGGGGGTCGAGGATGGAGGAGAGGATATCGGTCTCGATAGTGATGATCAGGCCGGAGATGATGCAGATATGCACGAGGCCGAGCCAGTGCATCACGAGTTTCCTTCATCACACTTCGAGGCAGGTGGCCCTTCACATGCGCTCTAGAGACTTCGGATCTTGGGGCACAGATGAGATCGATGACTTCCATGCTAGAGAGGATGGAGGTCGGACAGGAGCAGATGTATGAGAGGATGGAGTCACGACAGATAGGATAGAGCATCGGGTGACTCAGCTAGCGGAGGAGTTCAGGAGCATACAGAGATCGAGAAGATCACCTAGATAGACTCGTACCCTAGGATTTCCATTTATGCATTTCAGATGTAATCGTTGTAAAAACTTTTGAAATTAATGAAGTTCATTTTGTTTCACTTAATTATTGTAAATTATGCACCTTTCTTTTCCTTGCATTAGTGACATTTGTTCAAGTATAATTATGGTATGTTATTCGGAAATGTTCTGTTATGCCTCAAAGGTTAAGTTTCTAATTCAGTGTTCTATTATTCACTTCTAAGAGTAGAAGAGTCATTTCAGATCAATGACTCAGGAATGTTCAGTTATTGTGTTTTGTGGTTAGGATCTCCTCGAACCTTGGGCTCTGATACCAATCTGTCACATCCTCCCAGCTGGTACCCTATCTGGCATACCCGAGAGTGTGATCCACAGCCCGAAGATCAGGTATCGAGTAATCAACCTCCCACATAAACAATAACATAATCATGAACAATCATAATAAAAGTGCGGAAGATAAACCATAGATCCAATAAGGAAAGAATGAATCATATATAAATCAGAGTGCTAGATATAATCAGAGTGTCAAAACAGATAAGTAAAGTGAGGCAAAAAAATCCCACTCTACAACCAGCGGAAAAGTAGCTCCAAAAGAGAATAAACTAGACAAAATCTAATCCCAGTAGCAAGTACAATGGGTAACTAAATTGTTCTCCACTTTATAGACAACATCCTTATAAGTGTAAATCTCATAAATGGCACAAGGACGCTTCCACTCAATGGTCGGACTAAGCATCGTACGGAGCATAACCACTCGCGGGATCTTCAGTGTAATTGTGGTAACCGCAATCACCTTCCTGGAGATATGCCTCTTCGCCTTGCGCTTCTTCATAGGGACCGTCATAATATTCAATACCTGCAGAATAGTCTAACAAACATTGTACAATAAAGGAATGAGTTTCAAAGAAACTCAGTAAGGCAGTTAAATCCATAATAACATAAATGGCAGGATTACAAAACAAACATAAATGCAATATGATATGAGACAAGCAATGAATGAATGAATCTAACTCTATGTATGCTGGTCTCTATTGGCAGACATGCTTTAAGTCATAGCACCGTACTTCTTTAGGAAGGTCTCAATCACTCATCATCAGTTGGTAATGGGTCCGGCATCCCTCGGGACATTCCATGGCTGGGGGTTAAGTCACCACTCTCTCACATCACCATTGGTCTAAGTACCGGTGCATGTCAGGGTAAAACCTAGCCAAATGCAAGTCTTCTACTTAGTTACATCAAGTCAGATCCAGATACGTCCATTCCTCGTCCCGACGATCCTTTCCGGTATCCTTCACACTAGAGTCCTCATAGTCCCTGACTACGGACTCATCAACCCTATTGATCATCAACATATGGTAAACGGGAAGCTCTCACGTCCTCTCACGGGTTGGTTACCGGTCTTAAGCGCCCGTGAGCCCAAGTCTAACCATATGCAATCCTACCAATAAATGGCCCCCCACAATGTGATTCCCTGTCCTCTCACGGGTTGGTTACCGGTCTTGAGCGCCCATGAATCCCCATTGCTACCACGGGTCGTTCGGTCTCAATACCCCTCCGATTAGGGTCTCGACATAACAGACATCCTAGCCAAACACTACTAGACAATCCTAGATATGTCATCCAACAGTTTAGGAAGGTGTCCATAGGGCATCTCCGGAAACATCCCATAATATTCCCGTAGTAGTCCAAGGACAGAAGTGTCAAAAGGACACCTCTCCTTTCCAAACCATACTTAAGCATACACATGCATCAATTCAGATCATCACATATATGGAAAGAAATCAATAATTACAATCACTTTGTATATAATTGGTAAGTAAATCATACATGAATCAATTTAAGCAATGCTACTGTAATCAAGGTTATGCAACAGTAGTATATCGTTGTAAGAATCTAATTAAGGAAACATATCAATGATATTCAAATATAGAAACTAGATTCATGCTATCTATGTAATTAAGGAAATAACCATCCTTACCTTTTATAACTCGCAAAGGAATCCTAAGAAATCAAGTAAGATCTTGGCAAACTTGAGAAGAAGGTCCTAAACAAGTGTATACAACATATTAGGAAAGATCCCTAACAGAAAAGATACCAAAACATCCAACACAGACCAATTCTGGAGTTGCTTTGTACTCATTGGTCGAGTGGATTGGTCGATCGGTCCAACGACCAATCAGTCGACCAATGCAGACAGTAGCCTAAAAAAAAACAGAGTTTTAAGATATGAAATCCGAATTTGGTGGTTCAAAAGGGTACTAATCAAGGGGTAAACTACATCAATAGTATTCTAACATATAGGGGACCTCAAAACACTAATCAAATCAAGCCATCAAGATCCAAATTAGGAAACAAAAAGTTACCATAATTAGATCAACCATGGATCTTGAAAAATTCAAAATAGAAATCAAAGACAAGAACAATAGGAGAAGGGATCATTGCTTCAGGTAAAGGTATCATGAAAAGCATACTTAGATCTTCAAGGAAATAGGCTTAAAAGCATAAATCTAAATAAGGAAACAAAACCTACCATATATGTAACTATCATGATTCATGAAGAACACATAGTATGGTAGAAGAGAACAACTAGAGATTGATAGATCATGGATCATGAAAAGAAAACACAACAATTAACTACTAACATGATCAATATAGAAGATCTAAGGAGATCAGAATTCAAATCAGAAGTTTAACAAAGATTAGATCATGGTTTGATCATGATTCCTTCAAAAGCTTGCAGTGATCATGGTTAAGATCATTGTTCTAGCCTTTAATCCTTAGGATGATCATGAGAGACAAGTCCAGAGATGTTTGCAACAGAGAATGCAGCATCTCCTCTACTGTCTCAACTCAAAAAGGAAAGAAAATAAGAGATAGAGGAGAAGAAGAGAGTGTAGACATACCTTTTGATGAAAAGGAAGAGTTTTGATGAAGATCCGTCAAGAAAATCACCAAGGATGCAAGGGAGATGACTTGCAGAGGTCTTTGGTTCATTCCAAAGAGTTTGGAGGCAGCAAATACGAAGTAGACTCGAGATTGGACTTAAATAGAGCAAGCAAAACCTAATTGCCAAAGACAGCACTCATTGGTCGAGTGGATTGGTCGACTGGTCCAGTCGACCAATCAATCGACCAATGCTGACAGCAATTCCAAAACAGGGAATTGAAGACCCAGATCAAATCCAATCCTAAAGGGGTTTTGCACACATGTCAAGTGACTTACCTAATAGGTAGAAATGCCTTCAAACCAAGATAGAGAGCACTCCAAGTCCATCAACTAATCCGATCTTCAACAAGATTCAGTTTCCATAAATAGAACTTCATCATCAACTTTCATGGATTCAAAGCCAGACACCAAGTCCTCCACTGGGATGGCCCAAAGCTGACTTCTTACTTTACTTCGGGTCATTGGACCTACAAATAACAAGGTTTCCGGGTCAAGGTTAGGGCTGGGTTTTACAGGATGGGCGCTCTAGGCCGGTAACCAATCTGGTAGGGGAAATAAACCATGCTACGGATACCTGAAAGGGGCCATTTATTGGTAGAGTTGCATATGGGTAGACTTGGGCTCACGGGCACTCAAGACCTGTAACCAATCCGTGAGTGTGAAACCCGGCCCTAACCTTAACCCGGATACTCTTTGATTGTAGGTCCGAAGACCCGAAGTAGAAGTGAAAGTCAACTATGGGCCATATTGGTAGATGATATAGTGTTCGACTCCGAACCTATGGAGATTGAAGATGATGCCCCATACTTGAAGTCAGTGTTGGATATAGAGAAGAGACTGCACTTTGATGAAGAGAAGATTAGTTGATGACCTTAGAGCTTGGTGGGATATGATTTAAAGCCATTTTTCCATGCTAGGTATGTTATAGAATATGTGTTTAAAGTTTCGTTTGATTCCGAGTAGTGGAAGACCCTCAAATCCCTATTTTTGGCTTTGTTGTCAGCCTGGGTCGTATGCTCAATGCTACCCAGCCAATCGACCCAGAGTTGCTGAACTCAAACAAAATCTTCTGTTTTGAGAATCTTGCTATATATACCCCATGACTTCGTGATTTTAATATCCCTAGCCTCCATAACACCTAGAGAACGAAGGGAAACCATCTCCAAGCCTCCAAGAGTGAAGAAGAAGACCTAATCTTGCAATCTTGCATACTCTCTCTCTTGTTCTTCAATTAAAGGTTAGTAATCTATCTTTTATGTTAATGATTTATTCTTTCTATGATCACTCTCATCTCTGAACTGAGATTATGATGAAGATGCTGCAACCTTGTAGTCATATCTTTACAATCTCTTTTCATTCTCTTGTACTATGATCATCTCATTCATTCTTAACATGATTCTTATGATTTCTTCTTAAACTATGATAATATTTCCTATTTTGATTCATTCTAGCATTATAGATGCTTCTCTATGATTATTCATACCTCTGATCTACTGTGTTCTTGTACTAGAATGAGATCTAATCATCTCTAGTTCATCTCTTTCATTCATAGCATGTTTCCAATGAAAACTATGATTTTTACCAAAATAGAAACTATGGTTCTAAATTAGGAAGTAATGTTTTAATGGTGGTTTGATGTCTAAATTATGCTTTCTAGGCTTAGACTACTATGTTAGACAATCCCTCCAAGTTTCGTCGCATTCCGGTTTGTGTAGCATAGGTTTCGGATCAAGATTCCCTTTTTATTTTCGGATTTGCCTTTGGGCATTTGCCTGGGTCGACTGGCCAATGCTACCCAGCCAATCAACCCGCAACAGCATAATCTGTTTTCTTCGTCCGATTTGATTCAAATCATGCTTATTCTTTTAGGACTACTTCCTAATGATTGTGTGATGCTATTTTAGGGATTATTTGCTAACTTTGGATTCATCCTCTTGTTCGTCCAGAATATTCTCGGATCTATTTAAGGTAAGGAAAGTTGTTACCATATTAACATAGATTTGCATAGATTTAGTTTCTAATTTGGGAACTACTTAGATTTGCTACTGTTATGTTAGTTTCTATTATGATATGAATGCTGCAAGTACATTAGGATCTTATTTCTTTATTTACTTTATGTACTTGATTATGTATGAATACTTACTCATGTATGTTTCCTTATTTATTTAATCTTGTTTTATTATACTCTTTCATATGATGTGATATTTGTCGTGGATGATATGACTGAATTATGATTGTGATTGCTTAGGTATGATTTGGGATTGGGGAATGTCCTTTTGACATTTCTGTCCTTGGACCTCATTGGGAGTAGTATGGGATATTTCCAATGTTTCCCTTTGACGCTTTCCCGGATTATTGGTTTTCATACCTAGGACTTGTCTAGCAGTGTTTGGCTAGGTTATACCCCTGTTATATCAGACCCGAATCGGAAGGGTATTGAGATCGAACGACCCGTGGTAGCAATGGGGATTCATGGGTGCTCAAGACCGGTGAGTTATATCCGTGAGGGGACATGAATCACATTGTGGGGACTATTTGTGGGTAGAGTTGCATATGGATAGACTTGGGCTCATGGGCGTTCAAGACCGGTAACCAACCCGTGAGAGGACATGAGAGCTTCCCGTTTACTATATGTGGATGACCTATAGGGTTGATGAGTCCGTATTTGAGAGAGTCGGATACGCTGACTCTAGTGTGAAGGATACCGGAAAGGATCCCGAGAGGGGAGGAATGGACGTATCTGGATCTGAGTTGATATGACTAAGTAGAAGACTTGCATTGGGCTAGGCTTTACCTTGACATGCGCCAATACTTAGACCAAACGGTGATGTGA
>NC_142608.1:27300578-27390195 GCF_041222555.1 Hakea prostrata | reverse complement strand
CATTAAAACATTACTTACTAATTTAGAACCATAGTTTCTATTTTGGTAAAAATCATAGTTTTCATTGGAAACATGCTATGAATGAAAGAAATGAACTAGAGATGATTAGATCTCATTCTAGTACAAGAACACAGTAGATCAGAGGTATGAATAATCATAGAGAAGCATCTATAATGCTAGAATGAATCAAAATAGGAAATATTATCATAGTTTAAGAAGAAATCATAAGAATCATGTCAAGAATGAATGAGATGATCATAGTGCAAGAGAATTAAAAGAGATTGTAAAGATATGACTACAAGGTTGCAGCATCTTCATCATAATCTCAGTTCAGAGATGAGAGTGATCATGGAAAGAATAAATCATTAACATAAAAGATAGATTACTAACCTTTAATTGAAGAACAAGAGAGAGAGAGTTTGCAAGATTGCAAGATTAGGTCTTCTTCTTCACTCTTGGAGGCTTAGAGATGGTTTCCCTTCGTTCTCTAAGTATTATGGAGGCTAGGGATACTAAAATCACGAAGTCATGGGGTATATATAGCAAGATTCTCAAAACAAAAGATTCTGTTCGAGTTCAGCAACTCTGGGTCGATTGGCTGGGTAGCATTGGCCAGTCGACCCAAGCACTCGACCCAAGCTGACAGCAAGGCCAAAAATAGGGATTTGAGGGTCTTCCAATACTCGGAATCAAACAAAAATTTAAACACATATTCTATAACATACCTAGCATGGAAAAATGGCTTTAAATCATATCCCACCAAGCTCTAAGGTCATCAACTAATCTTCTATTCGTCAAGGTGTAGTCTCTTCTCTATATCCAACACTGTCTTCAAGTATGGGGCGTCATCTTCAATCTCCATAGGTTCGGAGTCAAACACTATATCTTCTACCAATATGGCCCATAGTTGACTTTCACTTCTACTTTGGGTCTTCGGACCTACAATCAAAGAGTATCAGGGTTAAGGTTAGGGTCGGGTTTCACAGTATTACTAGCCAAACACTACTAGACAGCCCTAAGTATGACAACCAACAATTTAGGAAGGTGTCAATGGGCATCTTCGGAGAACATCCCATACTATTCCCTCCGATGTCCAAGGACAGAAGTGTCAAAAGGACACCTCTCCTTCCCGAACCATACTTAATCAATCATAATCACAAATCAATCATATCATATAAATTTATAGTATATAGAAAATATACCATAATAAGAACCATCTCATATACAATTGACAAATAAAGACATTCATAAACTAAAGAATACAAGTAAATAAAGCTACTGTAATTAAAGTAAGTGCAACAGTAGTATATCCATAAAAGAATCTATTATGGTAACAAATCCGAAAGATTCTAATATAGAAACTAAAATCACACAATCTATGCTATTATAGAAATAACCATCCTTACCTTATATAACTTGAAGAGAATCTCCAAGGATCAAGGAGAATCTTCCCAAACTTGGCAAGAAGGTCCTAAACAAGTATATATATCATATTAGGAAAGAAACCTAGAAGGTAAGAGATCAAATCATCCAAAACAGACCAAATATGAGGTTGTTGTCCTCATTGGTCGATTAATTGGTCTACTGACCCAGTCGACCAATCAGTTGACCAACAGGGTTAGTGACAGACAAAAACAAGGATTTCTGGTTCGAAATCCAAATTTTGTGATTCGAATCGCCACCAAACAAGAAAGGAATCATCATGATAGTATTCTAGTGCTAAGGAACAACCTAACACTATCATTGATCAAAAATATAAAGACACAAATAAGGAAACAAAACTTACCATAAATGTATCAGTCATGGTTCTTGGAGAAAGCATGGTATGATCAAGAAGAAAGAACTAGAGATTGATAGGTTACAACTCTTGTAAAGAAAACACAGCGATTGACTACTAATATGATCAATAAAACAGATCTAAGAAGATCATAATTTGAATCAAAAGATGAACGAAGACAAGATCATGATTTAGATCATGATTCCTTCAAAATCTTGCAATGATCATGATTAAGATCATTGCATTAGCCATTAGTCCTTAGGAAATCATGAGAGACGAGTAGAGGGATGCTTGCAACAGAGAATGCAGCATCTTCTCTACTGTCTCAACCCAAAAAGGAAAGAAAATCAGAGATAGAGAAGAAGAAGAGAGCGTAACATACCTTTTGATGCAAGAAGAGAAGAAACGCAAGAGTCCTTGTAAGAATCCAACCTTGGATGCAAAAGAAATAGTTGAAATGGAGCTTTGGCTCGTTCCAGAGGCTTAAAAGGCAGAAAATACGAAGTAGACTCGAGATTAGACTTAAATAGAGCAAGCAAAGACCTAAATCCACAAAACAGATCTCATTGGTCGGTTGATTGGTCTACTGGCCCCAATCGACCAATCAGTCGACCAATGGAGACAACAAGGTACATAAATGCACTATTTTGGTCATAACTTCTTCGTTTGAAGTCCAATTGATCCGAAATTCGAAAGGGAACTTCACACAAACATACTAAGAATATCTAGCATGAATTGGACATCATCCATGGTCCAAAAATCAGTACTTTATAAATTGGGAACATGAGTTTCTAAATTGGAAACAACATGGTTCTCATAGCAAACTCACCATGGATTCAAGGGAAGAATTAGAGAGAACAAGGCTTCACTCTAATGGAATATCAAGAACATATTAGATGCAAGAATAACTAAATAGAAAATCAAAAGAATACTAGTCCTAGAATGAGAGGAATCAAAAATAGAAACTTACTAGAATGCTTATATCAATGGCCAACATAGAAGGCTATAATGGCTAGAAAGAAAGGGAAATTGATTCAAAGAGATGAAATTCATTAGAACAGCAGTAAAGGCTAAGATCAAACATGTTAAACATCAATTAGAAAAGAAGCTACAGTAGAATGATCATGCTGTCCAAAACTTGATCAAAAGAGATTCACCATGTGGTTTCAAGGAATGCATAGAGTGATTGGGGGTTCACTCTGAGACATAAGGAGATTAGAGAATAGGTAGTTATAGTAGTGTAACAACTTCTCCACAATCAAAACATCAAGATAGAACAGTAAGAAGAAGAAAAGAGAGAAGAAGGAGATAGAACACTGAAATCAAGGTCCAACTTCAAGGTGTAACATTAAACTAACCTTTCTTTACCCAAAACAGATAGGGTGTCCTAGCTAGGTTTGGGCTGGATTTCACATTATGACTGAGTAGATGACTTGCATTGGGCTAAGCTTTACCATGACATGTGCCAATACTTATACCAATGGTGATGTGAGAGAGTGGTAACCTAAACCCGAGCCACGAAATTGTCCAAGATGGATGCAGGACCCAATTCACACCGAAGAACCCAAGATACCTGGATGGTTTAGGGAAGAGTGATTTGAGACCTACCCAAGGAAGTATGGTGCTATGACTTAAAGCATGTCTACCATAGAGACTAGCATATGTAGAGTTAGAATCATAACTGCATCATTTGTCTCATATCATTTGCATCATGTTATGACTTGTATCATATGGTTTATGTACTATGGATTAACTGCCTTGCTGAGTTCCTTTGAACTCATTCCTTTTTGTGCATTTGCTTTGTTAGACTATTCTACAGGTTTTGAAGAGTCCGATGGCACGTCCTTCGAAGCACCCTATGATGAGCCACACTACCCTCAGGGTAGTGCCTACTATGAAGATTATTGTGAGGGTACCGAAGAGGACTATGCTACACACCAGGATTAGCCCGACACTGGTGTTGGAGCAGTTGTACTGGACTTCAAATATCTATACTTTTGAGGATGTGTTTTATGTGACTGATGAAACATTCGTTTAATGTTACATTTTGAATTCTTATTAAGACCGGATCTATAACTTAACTTTCTTGATATACTCCTTAGATTTTTGGTTTTGTAAACTTAACTAGATTTGACTACTTTCCGCTACTATGTGAGGAAGTGACTTTTGATCACTCTCTCTCTTTTCTTTTGGATTATATATATCTTGGTATCATCTTTATTCCACACTCTGATTATCCATTTTATCTTATTCATGATTCTTTATTATATGCTTAAACCATGATTATTATCGTTCATGATTGTGTTATTGCGTATGTGGGAGGCATGGTTGCTCGATACTTGATCTTTAGGACTATGGATCACATACCCGGGTATGCCCGATGGGTTACCGGCTGGGTGGATGTGACAATCAGTGCTCAGTGAGAAACTGCACCTAGAAGAGGGGAAGCTTAGTTGAAGTGCTTGATGCGCTTCCGGTCTTGTTTCGAAGGTATTTCTCTACTCTAGACTTGTTTATTAACTTGTAGGAGATAACCCAACTCAATTCGGACCCATATAGCCTTTCATTTCCCTGACTCAAGCTTGTTGTACATGCTTGGTCGACTAAATGGTTGACTGAGTCAGTCAACCAAAGCCAGTCGACCAATGGTTGTACAAATCCGAGAAATAGATGCTTTTTGGATATTCCTCACTCTATTAAAGTCTTTCTCATGTTTTAAACCCTATTATACTTATTTAGGCTACTGAGAACGAGAGTGGAGCTTCCCAAGGCACTCTCTTGGTGTTTGTGAAGCATTCTTGGCCCCAATCATTGCAATCATTGCCTATTGTCTCCATTTGCACATTCAATGTATGATTCATCACTCTCACACTCTATTCTACTCTTTTCTTTTTCTTTTCTTGCTATTGCAACCTTGGAGTTGATGCTGCAACCTTGCAACCATCACTCCAAGTGTTCACTCTTATCTAATCATTGATCTCATTTTATTTCCATTGATGCTAGGCTCTCATTTCAAGCCTTGCATATGCATTCCTTTGATTCTCTTCTTAAATTCATGCATTCTTGTCCTAAACTGAGGGTATATAGTGTGCTATGTCTATGTTTATTGCTAGCATATGATTCTAATCCAATTCCTATTAGTTCCCCTAGCAAATTCATTCATTTCCAATGCAATTTCATTTGATTTCAATTCATGCTATGATTCTTGCACATAGAACATAGGGTTTCAATTTGGGGGTTTGTAATTAGACCGTTAGATTGTGTTAATTACTTGACTAGTAGTGTTCTTATACTGTTATGATGAATCGATCCGAGCCCCAGAAGATCGATTTTTAGCCAAAAATCACTATTTGGCCTCGGGAACTATTCACTTGGTCGACTAGGTCTGTCGGCCAATCAGTCAACCAATGGATTGTTGAATTGTGTACTTCTCCGATTTGATCTGTTCAACCCTTGATTTTCCAAATTTCTTTTCTAATCTTTCATTTATGTTTGTCTAGGGTCTTAATACCATATTTGGATCATTCTTTTGTGGCCTTTGGATTATCATCATCGCAACTTAAGGTAAGGACGGTTATACCCATATGACATAGACTATGTGATTATTACACTGATGTTGGCAACTTAGTAGGCTTAGCTTATTAATTGTTTTAGACATCATATAACTACAGTAGTTACCTTATAATAGTAGCACCATGATTACTTACTTTGATTATCATGTCTATTCATTCTTGTTATTTACTTATACGCTTGATCATGTGAGGTTATGACGTATCTTTCAATATGATGATTATCATGTATGTATGATATGATGAACTGAGAATGTGATTAGATAAGTATGATTTGGGATTGGGGAATGTCCTTTTGACATTTCTGTCCTTGGACATCGGAGGGAATATTGTATGGGATGTTCTCCCAAGATGCCCATCGACGCTTTCCTGGATTATTGGATGACATACATAAGACTTGTCTAGATGTGTTGGCTAGGACATCCCCGTTGTATCAGACCCAAATCGAAAGGGCATTGAGACCGAATGACCCGTGGTAGTAGTTTGGTTTGATGGGCGCTCAAGACCGGTATCCACCCCGTGAGAGGACATAAATCATAATATGGATACCCGAAAGGGGCCATTTATTGGTAGGGTTGCAAATAGCTAGACTTGGGGTCACGGGGACTCAAGACTGGTAGCCAACCCGTGAGAGGACGTGAGAGCTTCCCGTCTACTATTTGTGGATGACCAATAGGGTTGGTGAGTCCGCAGTCCGGGACTATGCTGACTCTAGTGTGAAGGATACCGGAAAGGATCGCCCGAGGCGAGGAATGGACATATCTGGATCTGACATGATATGACTAAGTAGATGACTTGCATTGGGCTAGGCTTCACCTTGACATGCGTCACTACTTAGTCCAATGGTGATGTGAGAGAGCGGTGACTTAAACCCCAGCCATGGATTGTCCCGAGGGATGTAGGACCTAGTTTCCCGGCTTGAGTGATGGAGACTACCCCAAAGAAGTATGGTGCTATGACTTAAAGCATGTCTACC
Organism: Hakea prostrata; assembly: GCF_041222555.1. Classification (NCBI taxonomy): domain Eukaryota; kingdom Viridiplantae; phylum Streptophyta; class Magnoliopsida; order Proteales; family Proteaceae; genus Hakea; species Hakea prostrata. The sequence goes on along the minus strand of NC_142608.1, from coordinate 27,383,873 downwards.
ATAGAGACTAGCATATGTAGAGTTAGTATCATACTTGCATCATGTGTTTCATATAATCTTGCATCATGTTATGATTTGTATCATATGGTTTATGTATTATGGATTAACTGCCTTGCTGAGTTCTTTTGAACTCATTCGTTTTTGTGCAATTGTTTTGTTAGATTTCTCCACAGGTACCGAAGAAGCCGATGGCACATGCTTCGAGGCGGACCAGGATTCCGCATACTACACTGAAGGTCCTGGCCATTATGAAAGTTATTGTGAAGGTGCCAAGGGTGATTACCCTCCGTACCAAGATTAGCCGGACTTTGGTGTGGGAGAGGCCCTGCTTGGTTTCCTTCGAGTACACTTACGAGGACATCCTGTATAGACCTTAGTTTAGGCCATTTTATTGTTACTATTCGGAAACTCGGATCTATAAATTAACTTTCTTTTGATATACTCTTAGATGTTGGTTTTGTAACTAACTTTGTTTGACTACTTTTCCATTGCCACTGAGGGAGTGACTTCCGCTCACTCTCTCTCTCTTTTGGGTTATATTTAAACATTGGTATCATCTTTATTCCGCACTCTGATTATTTGTTCTTATTGTCACGCCCTCCCAGCCGGTACCCTATCTCGCATACCCGAGAGTGTGATCCACAGCCCGAAGATCAGGTATCGAGTGATCAACCTCCCACATAAACAATAACATAATCATGAACAATCATAACATGAGTGCGGAAGAAAAAACAAAGAAATCAATAAAGAAAGAATGAATCATAACCGAATCGGAATAATAGATATAATCGAGTATCAATCGATAAGTAAAGTGAAGCAAAATCCCACTACACCAGCGGAAAAGTAGCTCTAAGGAATAAACTAGACAAAAATCTAATCCCAAGAACAAGTACATTGGGTAACTAAATTATTCTCCACTTTATAGACAACATCCTTGTAGGTGTAAACTCAAAATAGCACAAGGACGCTCCACTCAATGGCGGACTAAGCATCGCACGGAGCAAACCACCGCGGGATCTTCGAGTAATTGTGGTAACCGCAATCACCTTCCCGGAGATATGTCTCTTCGCCTTGCGCTCTTCATAGGGACCGCATAACACTCAGACTGCAGGATAGTCTAACAACATTGACAATAAAGGAATGAGTTTCAAAGAAACTCGAAGGCTTAAAATCCATAATAACATAAATGGCGAATTCCGAACAAACATAAATGCAACATGATATGAGACAAACAATGAATGAATGAATCTAACTCATGGATGCTGGTCTCTATTGGCAAACATGCTTTAAGCCACAGCACCGTACTCTTAGGAAAGTCCACCACATCCTCAACCATTAAGATATCTTGGATTCTCTCACGGATCATTTCACCGGTCTTGAGCAGCCGATGGTAATGGGCCTTCATCCCCGGGACAAACCGGCAGGGGGTTAAGTCAACACACTCTCTCACAACCATTTGGTATAAGTCGGCGCATGTCGGGGTAAAACCTAGCCAAATGCAAGTCTCTACTAGTTACATCAAGTCAGATCCAGATACTTCCATTCCTCGTCCCGACGATCCTTTCCGGTATCCTTCACACTAGAGTCGGCGATCCTATGGCACCAACCAAGTCGGACTACGGACTCATCAACCCTATTGATCATCCACAATGGTAAACGGGAAGCTCTCACGCCTCTCACGGGTTGGTTACCGGCTTAAGCGCCCGTGAGCCCAAGCAACCATATGCAACCCACCAATAAATGGCCCCCACAATGTGATTCCTGTCCCTCACGGGTTGGTTACCGGTCTTGAGCGCCCATGAATCCCCATTGCTACCACGGGCGTCGGTCTCAATACCCCTCCGATTAGGGTCCGACATAACAGGACATCCTAGCCAAACACTACTAGACAATCCTAGATATGTCATCCAACAGTTAGGAAGGTGTCCAGAGGGCATCTCCGGAAACATCCCATAATATTCCCGTAGTAGTCCAAGGACAGAAGTGTCGAAAGGACACCTCTCCTTTCCAAACCATACTTAAGCATACACATGCATCAATTCATATCATCACATATATGGTAACTTCATATATGGAAAGAAATCAGAATTACACTCACTTGTATATCATCGGTAAGTAAATCATACATGAATCAATTCAATATGAATAAGTAATGCTACTGTAATCAAAGTTATGCAACAGTAGTATATCATTGTAAGAATCTAATTTAGGAAACATATTAATGATATTCAAATATAGAAACTAGATTCATGCTATCTATGTAATTAAGGAAATAACCATCCTTACCTTTATAACTCGCAAAGGAATCCTAAGAAATCAAGTAAGATCTTGGCAAACTTGAGAAGAAGGTCCTAAACAAGTATATACAACATATTAGGAAAGATCCCTAACAGCAAAGATATCAAAACATCCGAAACAGACCAAACCGGAGTTGCTGACTCATTGGTCGAGTGGATTGGTCGAGTGGTCCACGACCAATCGTCGACCAATGCAGACAAGAGCCTATAAAATCGAGTTTTAAGATATGGAATCCGAATTTGGTGGTTCAAAAGGGTACTAATCAAGGGGTAGACTACATCAGTAGTATTCTAACATATAGGGGACCTCAAAACACTAATCAACTCAAGGTATCAAGATCCAAATTAGGAAACAAAAAGTTACCATAATTAACTCAAACATGGATCTTGATGAATTTGAAATAGAAAACAAAGACAAGAGCAATAGGAGGATGGATCATTGCTTGGTAATGAAAACATGAAAACATACATAGATCTTCATGGAATAAGGCTTAGAAGCATAAATCTAAATAAGGAAATAAAACCTACCATATATGTAACTATCATGCATCATGAAGAACACATAGTATGGTAGAAGAGAACATCTAGAAATCTATAGATTATGGATCATGGAAAGAAACACGGAATTACTACTAACATGATCAACAAAAGAAGATCCAAAGAGATCGAATTCAGATTAGAAGTTTAACAGAGATTAAATCGTGGTTTGATCATGAATCCTTCAAATGCTTGCAATGATCATGGTTAAGATCATTGTTCTAGCCTTAAATCCTTAGGATGATCATGAGAACATGTTCGGAGATGTTTGCAACAGAGGATGCAGCATCTCTTCCTGCCTCAACTCAAAAAGGAAAGAAAAACAAAGATGGAGGAGAAGAAGAGAGAGTAGACATACCTTTGATGCAAAAGAAGAGTTCCGACGAAGATCCGCAAGAAAACACCAAGGATGCAAGAGAGATGACTGCGAGGTCGGCGTTCCGAGGGTTTGGAGGCAGCAAATACGAAGTGGACTCGAGGTTGGACTTAAATAGAGCAAGAACAACCTAATTGCCAAAGACAGACTCATTGGTCGAGTGGATTGGTCGCGGCCGATCGACCAATCGCGACCAATCGCGACAAGGCCAAAACAGGGAATTGAAGGTCCAGATCAAACCAACCTAAAGGGTTTGCACACAAGCAAGTGACTTACCTAATAGGTAGAAATGCCTTCAAACCAAGATAGAGAGCACCCAAGTCCATCAACTAATTAGATCTCATCGGATTCGTCCATAAATAGAACCTCATCATCAACTTCATGGATTCAAAGCGACACCAAGTCCCTTGGGACGGCCCAAAGCGACTTCTTACTTTACTGGGTCATCGGACCTACAAACAACAAGGTTTCCGGGTCAAGGTTAGGGCTGGGTTTCACACTTATATTATTCATGATTTCTTTTATTATATGCTTCACCTTGATTATTATTGTTCATGATTGTGTTATCACGTATGTGGGAGGCATGGTTGCTCGATACTTAATCTTCGGGATTGTGGATCACATACCTAGGTATGCCTGGTAGGATACCGGCTGGGTGGATGTGACACTTTGTGTGCCTTCGGATGTTGAAATCAAGAAGGAGATTTTAAAGGAAGCACACCAGTCTATTTTCACAGTACACCCTAGAAGCACCAAGATGTACAAGGATTTAAGGGAACATTTTTGGTGGATTGGTTTGAAGGCCGATGTGGAGGATTTTGTGGCCAAGTGTGAGACTTGTCAGTGTGTGAAAGCCATTCGACAATCTCCATCTGGATTACATCAACCCCTTCCTCTTCCTAGTTGGAAGTGGGAAGATATCTCTATGGACTTCGTGACTAGCTTGCCTCGGACAAGTAAAGGTAATGATGCGGTATGGGTAATCATTGATAGGTTGACCAAATCAGCCCATTTCATTCCTATGAATATCACTCATACTTTGGACGGAGTACCTGTGAGTATTGTTTTTGACCGTGATCCTTGGTTCACCTCAAGGTTTTGGAATAGTTTGCAAAAAGCTTTGGGAACCCAGTTGAATTTGAGTACTGCTCATCACCCACAGTCTGATGAACAATCTGAGCGAACAATTCAGATTTTGGAAGAAATGCTTAGATCTTGTGTGAAACACAGCCCTAACCTTGACCTGGAAACCCTGTTGTTTGTAGGTCCGACAACCCGAAGTAAAGCAAGAAGTCAACTTTGGGCCATTTCAGTTGAAGACTTGGTGGCTAGCTTGGAATCCATGAGTGTGGATGTCAGTGTTCCATTTATGGAAACTGCATCCTGATGAAGATCGATTTAGTTGATAGACTTGGAGTGCTCTCTGTCTTGGTTCAAAGGGATTTCTACCTACTAGGTAAGTCACTTGGTGTGTGTGTGCAAAACCCCTTTATGTTTGGATTTGATTTGAGCCTTCATTTCCCTGTTTTGCACTTGCTGTTCCGATTGGTCGACTCATTGGTCGACTGGACCAGTCTGTGAAATCCAGCCCAAACATAGCCAGGACACCCTATCTGTTTTGGGTAAAGAAGGGTTAGTTTAAATGTTACGCCTTAAAGTTGGACCTTGATTTGATCTTAGCTTGTTGCTTGTAGACCCTTTTGGTTGATGATTTGGTGTCGGAACCCAAGCCCATGGACATTGTCGATGATGCCCCTCACTTGAGAGCATTGTCAGTGTTAGTTTTGAATCTGCGCACCAAAGAGGGGTGAATTAGTTGAAATACCTAATGAACTTCTGTGCTAAATCCGAAGGTATTTCTCAAAACTAGACTTCTTGATGGACTTGTAGGAGAAAAACCCACTAAATTTGACCCCATATAACCTTCCAAATCCCTGTCCGAAGTTGCTGAACTATGTCTGGCAAATCCTACTTGCGCATTGAAGAAGGTGAGCCTACTTGGTGGACCTAATGAACTCCCATGCTTGATCTGAAAGTATTTCTGGAGACTAGACTTCTTGATTGACTCGTAGAAGAAAACCTCACTCAATTTGACCCTGTATAGCCCTCCGAATCCCTGTTTGAACCTTGTTGTTCTGATTGGTCGACTCATTGGTCGACTGGACCAGTAGACCAATCCAATCGACCAATGAGTTCTGTTTTTGCTAATTAGGTCGTGGGTGCTCTATTTAAGTCCAAATCTCAGGATTACTTCGCCTCCTATGCCTCCTAAGCATTTGGAATGAGTTAGAACCCTAATCTAATCAATTCCCTTGCATTCCTTGGTGATCTCTCACAAGACTTGAAGAAATCTTCATCCTCCTGCAGCAAAGGTATGTGTATACTCACCCTTTCTTCTATCTCTGATTTTCTTTCTTTAATTCTGTTCTTAGATGAGATCAGGAAGAAGATGATGCACTCTTGCAACCATCCACTCCATGATCTCATCTTGTTCCTTGAGATCTATGATCATCATCATGATCTCAACCCCAGCTAGTTGAATTCTTGAAACCCTAATCTTGAAACCCTAACCTTGTGTGATCATCCGGAGAACCTTTGGTAACCTCCCATGTGAGGGAAACCTCATGGGTCATATTTATGTTAATCTAAATTTGACCTTCTATGATTTTCTTGTTTTAATTGGGCAATCATTAATTCCCTTACATTCTGTGATCTCAACCTTTTCCTGCGAGCCAAAAAAAGGTGAAACCCTAACTTCTTGGATCAAACCAAGAACCCTTAGTTTGATCTTGTTAACCTACAATCAATGTGTTTCCCTTACTAGAATTGTAACCTATCAATCTTCAATTCTTTATCCTTGATCATACTATATTTTCTTCATGATCCATGTTTAACCTAATTAGGATTTCTAAATTATTCTTTCTTCGTTCTTGTTCTTGATTGAGATCAGGAAGAAGATGCTGCAATCTTGCAACCATCTATTCCATGATCTCATTCCATCCTTTGAGATCTATGATCATCGTCATGATCTCAACCCTAGCCAAAAGGGAGAGATTTTGAGGGGAAATTATTGGGTAACCCTCATGAGAGGTTAACCAATTTGGGAACCCTTTTATTTTTGTTAATTCATTGGACCCTCCCCAAAACCTTTCTTGATTGTAAATTCTTTGCCCTAGGGTGAATCTTTATTCTCCCTAGTCTTTCCGTGGGATACACATATCCTTGTTAGTAAATCCCTAATCGTATGATTAGAATTTGTTTCCTTTCACTTTAATTGAGAACCTTATTTTCTCTCATTGGTAGACCCTTCCTAATTCCATTCTTGATTTGAAATACTAATGAGATGTTCCTTTATCTATCTTGGGTTGTTTTTGTGAGAGTTAATTATGGGTAACTCTCATGGGAGGTAACCAACTCTTATGAGAAGTAACCATATTTGAGACCCTAATGTTCTTTTATCTGTTGGAAACTTCCCAACACCTTTTCTGATTATGCATTCTTTGTTTCTCTTTCCCTTGGGTGAATCTTGATTACCCCTAGCCATTCCATGAGAGCCATCAGTTATGTATGATGAAACCCTAACCCCTTTGTTATAGACCTTTTGAGATTGATTTTCGGACTAAGATTTGCCCCATGACTTCATTAGGATTAGGTTGTACTTGGTCATCAACCTCACGGGCAATGTTTTTATTAACCTAAACTAGATTTCCTATGATTTCTTGTTATTTTCTTGATAACAATCATTCCCTCTCTTTCCGTGATCATAACCTTTTTATGGGAACCATAAGGTTGAAACCCTAGTTTCTTGGGTCAAATCAAGAACCCATATTTTTACCATGACTTGATGATTTGATCTTCCTATATGATTCTAATACGTCCTAGGAAGTTCCCCTTCGAATTTCGGATCAATCCGACTTCAAACGAAGAAGTTATGACCAAATCAGTTTCTGCAATTTTCATACTGACTCGATTGGTCGACTGCTTGGTCGACTGGGTCAGTAGACCAAGGCACTCGACCAATGAAGACAGTAGCTTCAATTTTCACTTAGTTTGATTCGTTTGCTCTCTGATCTTTTAGGTATCTTTCCTAATGTTGTATCTATACTTGTTAGGGGTTTATTTGCCATGTTTGATGTCTCTCTCTTTGATCTTTGGATTATCTTTGGCGATAATCAGGGTAAGGACAGTTATCTCCTTAACTACATAGATGGCATATTCTCTGGTTTCTACATTATGAAACTTTGAGTTGTTTACTATTGTTGTACTTTAATTCTGATTTCCTACTGTGAGAACAGTAGCACTTGTTTATATCATCTTTTTCGTTATTCATGTTATATGAATTACTTATTACTGCTTAATCTGATTTTTCTTTTACATTCTCTTTTATATGATGAACTACTAGTTGTGTATGTCATGACTGATCTGAGAATGTGTTTGCCTAGGTATGGTTTGGGATTGGGAAGTGTCCGTTTGACTCTTCTGTCCTTGGACATCGGAGGGAATAGTATGGGATGTTCTCCGAAGATGCCCATCGACGCTTTCCCGAATCATTGATTTTCATACCTAGGGCTGTCTAGCAATGTTTGGCTAGGTTGTACCCCTGTTACATCAGACCCGATTCGGAAGGGTATTGAGACCGAACGACCCGTGGCAGCAATGGGGATTCACGGGCACTAAAGACAGGTGAGTTATGTCCGTGAGAGGACGGGAATCACATTGTGGGGGCCATTTATTGGAGGGTTGCATATGGCTAAACTTGGTCTCATGGGCGCTTGAGACCGGTGAGTTATATCCGTGAGAGGACATGAGAGCTTCCCGTTTACCATATGTGGATAACCAATAGGGTTGATGAGTCCATATTTGAGAGAGTCGGATACGCTGACTCTAGTGGAAAGGATACCGGAAAGGATCCCGAGAGGGGAGGAATGGAAGTATCTGGACCTAACTTGATGTAACTGACTAGATGACTTGCATTGGGCTAGGCATTTCCTTGACATGCGCCTGTACTTATGCCAAATGGTTGTGAGAGAGTGTTTTGACTTAACCCCCTACCATGGTTTGTCCGAGAGGGATGCAGAACCCATTACCAACCGGCTGCCCAAGATATCTTAAATGGTTGAGGGAATCCAAGAAATCTTAAATGGTTGAGGGTGTGTGTGATTGAGACCTTCCCTAAGAAGTACGGTGCTATGACTTAAAGCATGTCTGCCAATAGAGACCAGCATACATAGAGTTTAGATGCATACATATATTATCTGTTTCATATTGCATTGCATCTTGTTATGTTTTGCCACATGTTATTTATGTTGCTATGGATTAACTTGCCTTACTGAGTTTCTTTTGAAACTCATTCCTTTTTGTACAATCTATTGTTAGACTTCTCTACAAGTTCGGATTTCTTTGACGGTCCATATAAGGAAGCGCAAGGTGAAGAAGATGAAGACTGAAGGAGAAGAAGAGCTGATTGAAGATGTGGAATAGTTTTCTCTACATTCTTCTAGACTTATCTTCTACTTTACTTGTATTAGCTTAGAGCTTTATTTAGATTTCGATCTACCTTCCGCATGTGTTTGTAGGGTATATTTCCGCTATACTCTACAGTTGTCTTTTGATTTGGTATCTTGTTATTCCGCACTCTGATATTCTCTAGTGATCCTTCGGAGATCCTTTCTTGACTTTTATTATAAATTACTTGAACATTATGATTTGTTCTTGCTTTTGATTATGTTATTGTGTGAAATGGATATGATCGTTCCTAAACTTGATCTTTAGGGCTGTGGATCACACTCTCGTGTATGCCAGTTAGGGTACCGGCTGGGAGGATGTGACATAGTCGACCAATCCAATCGACCAATGGGTTCTGTTTTGCTATTTAGGTCTTTTCTTGCTCTATTTAAGTCCAATCTCGAGTCTACTTCGTATTTTCTGCCTCCAAACTCTTTGGAACGTATCAGAGCCCTCTACGAGTCATCTCCCTTGCATCCTTAGTGATTATCTTGATGGATCTTCGTCAAAACTCGTGCTTTTACACAAAAAGGAATGTGATCATCCTCTTCTGTGTTTCATCTTTGATTCTTCATTATTTTTATTTCCTTTTCTGATTGAGGACAGTAGAGAAGATGTTGTATTTCTGTTGCAACTATCTCTGTACTTATTCCCTCTCTTTTCCTAAGGATCTAAAGCTTGGTGGATGATCTTCATCAAGATCATCACTCGCTTTTGAAGGAAAAATTGTATTCATTCACTTTCCTTATTTAGATTATTGTTCTTCAGTCTTAGATCTAATTTTCTTGAAGATCTATGCATGTTATTCATGATTCCTTTGTCACAATCAGTTATCCATCATCCTATTGTTCTTGTTCATGATTTTTACAATGAGTTCTTCAAGAACCATGATTGATCTAAGTATGGTAACTTTTTGTTTCCTAATTTGTAACTTGAAGACTTGATTTGATTAGTGTTTTGGAGTCTTCTATATACTAGTATGCTGCCATTGTAGTTTCCCCCTTGTTTAGTACCCTTTTGAACCACCAAATTCGGTTTCATATTCTAAAAAACTCTGATTTTTGAAGGCCACTATCTCTGTTGGTCGACTCATTGGTCGACTGAGGCAGTAGACCAAGTCAATCGACCAATGAGTACAGTAACCTAATATTTGGTCTGTTTTGGATGTTTTGATATCTTTCCTTCTAGGTATCTTTCCTAATATGTTGTATACACTTGTTTAGGACTTTCTTCCCAAGTTTAGTGAAGGTCTTACTTGATTCCCTAAGCTTCCTTTGCGGGTTATATAAGGTAAGGATGGTTATTTCCTTAACTACATAGATTGCATGTTCTAGTTTCTGTATTTGAATATTATTGATTTGTTTCCTTAATTAGATTCTTACAATGATATACTACTGTTGCATAGTCTTGATTACAGTAGCATTTCTTGTTTATACTAGATTGATTCATGTGTGATTTACTTACCAAATATATGCAAGTTGGATGTTATTATTGATTTCTTTCCATATAAGAAGTTGCCATATATATGATGTTATGGAATTATGCTTGTGTATGTTTAAGTATGGTTTGGAAAGGAGAGGTGTCCTTTTGACACTTCTGTCCTTGGACTACTATGGGAATATTATGGGATGTTTCCGGAGATACCCTCTGGACACCTTCCTAAATTGTTGGATGACATATTTAGGACTGTCTAGTAGTGTTTGGTTAGGATGTCCCGTTATGTCAGACCCTAATTGGTGGGGTATTGAGACCGAACGACCCGTGGTAGCAATGGGGATTCATGGGCGCTCAAGACCGGTAACCAATCCGTGAGAGGACAGAAATCACATTGTGGGGACCATATATCGGTAGGGTTGCATATGGATAGACTTGGGCTCACGGGCGCTCAAGACCAGTAACCAACCCATAAGAGCTTCCCGTTTACCATATGTGGATGACCTATAGGGTTGATGAGTTCGTAGTCAGGGACTATGAGGACTCTAGTGTGAAGGATGCCAGAAAGGATCGCCAGGGGTGAGGAATGGACGTATCTGGATCTGACTTGATGTAACTGAGTAAGAGACTTGCATTTGGCTAGGCTTTGACCCTGACATGCGCCGGTACTTAGACCAATGGTGATGTGAGAGAGTGGTGACCTATACCCCCAGCCATGGAATGTCCCGAGGGATGTCGGACCCACTACCAAAAGGCATTGTGTGATGAGACCTTCCTAAAGAAGTACAGTGCTATGAATTAAAGCATGTCTGCCAATAGAGACCAGCATACATAGAGTTAGAATCATATTGCATCATGTGTTTCATATCATATAGCATTTTACATTGCTTTGAAATCTTGCCATTTGTGTTGTTATGGATTAACGGCCTTATTGAGTTTCAAAGAAACTCATTCCATTCCTTTTGTACAATGTATTGTTAGGCTACTCTACAGTACCTGATGACTATGAAAGTCAATTTGAGGAAGCGCAAATTGAAGAGGCATACTTCACCCAAGGTGCTAGAAACCATGAAGATTACATTGAGGATTCCTCAAGTGGTTTTGCTTGTTACCAGGATTAGCCCTAATGTGGAATGCGAACGTCTGAGCGTCGTTGATGAAGTCTATGTTTATGAAGACGTTCTTTATAAGATAGAATAGACTTTAGTTTAGTTTGTTATTTCTTTCTTGTCTTAGAAACAGATGTAACCTTTCTTTTGATTTGCGATCTACTTTCCGCTGGTTGTAGAGTGGGATTCCACCTCACTTTACTTATTGATTTAGACATTCTGGTTGTCTTTCATACTCTGATGATATATGGTTTAATCTTTCCTTATTTGGATCTTTGTTTATCTTTTGCACATTGATTATTATTGTTCATGATTATGTTATTGTCTATGTGGGAGGTTGATTACCTCGATACTTGATCTTCGGGGCTGTGGATCACACACTCGGGTATGCCAGGTAGGGTACCGGCTGGGTGGATGTGACATCTTGTGTTGTGGATATGGGTGGCAATTGGGATGAACACTTAGCTTTGGTTGAGTTTGCCTATAACAATAGTTACCAAGCTACAATAGGCATGGCTCCATTCGAGGCTTTGTATGGTAACACTTGTAGAACACCCTTGTAGAACACCCTTGTATTGGACTGAGGCCTGTGAAATAAAAGTCTTAGGTTCGGAAATGATTGAAGCTACAAGTGCAATGGTAGATATGATAAAAGAAAGGATTAAGTCTGCTCAGTCTAGACAGAAATCCTATGCGGATAAGAGATGGACAGACTTGGAATTTCAAGTTGGTGAGAAAGTTTTACTAAAGGTATCACCTATGAAAGGTGTGATAAGATTCAATGTTAAAGGAAAGCTTAGCCCTTGTTTCATTGGACCTTTTCAAATTCTTGAAAAGGTTGGACCCGTCGCATATCGTTTGGCTTTACCCCCATCTCTTGCTGGAGTTCATATTGTGTTTCATGTTTTGGATGCTTTGGAAGTATATAGAGAATCCGGAACACTACAGCAAGCACCTAAAGGACTTAATGCCGATCTACCTATAATGAAGAGCCAGCCGAAAGCCTAGACAAGAAGGACAAACAGTTGCGGAATCTTACCATCCCTTTGATTAAGATTCGGTGGAAGAATCACACCCCTGAAGAAGCTTCTTGGGAGAAGGAAGAAGACACGAAGGAGAAGTTTCCTCATCTTTTTGGAAGCCCAAGTACGCTTTCAATTTCGAGGATGAAATTTCTTCTAAGGGGGGGAGAATGTGAAACCCAGCCCTAACCTTGACCCAAAAACCCTGTTGTATGTAGATCCGAAGACTCGAAGTAAAGGAAGAAGCCAATTATGGGCCATCTCAGTGGAAGACATGGTGTTTGACCCAGAACCCATGGAAGTTGATGATGGTGTTCCACTTGGAAGCTTTGACAAATTTGGAAATGAAACTGCACCTTGATGATGTTGAGACTAGTTGATGGACTTAAAGTGTAGTTGGACATGATTTGAAGGCATTCCTCTATACTAAGTAAGTCATATGTTGTGTTGGGAGAAGCTCATTAGATTTGGATTTGATTCAGACCTTCATTTCCCTGTTTTGGCCTTCCTGTCTTGGTCGACTGGGTGGTCGATTAGGCCAATCGACCAATAGGGTCAGAATCTGCAAAAGATCCTCTATTAGGTCTTTTGGTGCTCTATATAATAGAAGTACGTGTTTCTTAGCCTCCTTTGTTTCTAAAACCCTCAGAGAACATGAGAAGCCTCTCTCAAAGCCTCTCCTTGGTGTTTGTGAAGAACTCTTGCAAGATCTCAAGTTCTTCATCTCTTATTCATCTTCAAGGTTAGTAATCTCTTACTTTCTTATTGATTTACTCTTGCATGTTTGTACTATGATCATGAAGAAGGTATTGTATACTTGCAAACACCTCTTTTTATAGTATTCAAGGTTGGGAATGAATCTCCATTCATTTCAATGATCTTCATACTTGATTAAAGCTATGAATCTTATGATTTCTTCATGAAGCCATGATCATTATTTCGACTTGATTTCTCTAGCATACTTGTCACATCCACCCAACCGGTACCCCATCTGGCATACCGGGTGTGTGATCCACAACCCCGAAGATCAAGTATCGAGGAAATCATCCTCCCACATATGCAATAACATAATCATGAACAGATAAAATCAATGTGTAATAATGAATCAAGAGATCTAAATAAGGAAAGAATAAGATTATATAATATCAGAGTGAAAAAGATAACGGATAAGTATCTAATCAAAAGAAGTAGAGTGAGGCGGAATCTCACTCCACTAGTGCAACGGAAAGTAGCTCAAAAGAAAGAAAAGAAAGTACAACTGTTCCCAAAAAGAGAAAGTAAACAAACTAAACTAAAGAGTTTTCAACTTTATAAAGAATATCTTTATAAGTGTAGACTTTTGAAATCAGGCACAGACGCTTCCACTCCATAGTTGGGCTAATCATAGTAGGAAGCATGATCACATGAGGGATCTTCACTGTAATCGTCGTAACTGCCATTACCTTGCACTTCCTTATATGGAACGTCATAGTATTCAGAACCTGTAGAGAAGTCTAACAAAAGATATTGTACAAAAGGAGTGAGTTTCAAAGAAACTCAATAAGGTAAGTTAAATCCACAATAACATAAATAACATGATTACAGAACATAACATGATGCAATATGATATGAAACAGACAATGTATGTATGAATCTAACTCTATGTATGCTGGTCTCTATTGGCAGACATGCTTTAAGTCATAGCACCATACTTCTTTGGGAAGGTCTCGTCACACAACGCCGTTTGGTAGTGGGTCCGGCATCCATCGCGACATTCCATGGCTGGGGTTTAGGTCACCGCTCTCTTACATTACCATTGGTCTAAGTATTGGCGCATGTCAAGGTTAAGCCTAGCCAAATGCAAGTCTTCTACTTAGTTATATCAACTCAATTCCAGATACGTCCATTCCTCGCCCCTGGCGATCCTTTCCGGTAACCTTCACACTAGAGTCCTCATAGTCCCTAACTATGGACTCATCAACCATATTGGTCATCCACAAATGGTAAACGGGAAGCTCTCACGTCCTCTCACGGGTTGGTTACCAGTCTTGAGCACCCGTGAGCCCAAGTCTAGCCATTTGCAACCCTACCAATAAATGACCCCCACAATGTGATTCTTGTCCTCTTATAGGTTGGTTACCGGTCTTGAGTGCCCATGAATCCCCATTTCTACCACGGGTCGTTCGGTCTCAATACCCTTCCAATTCGGGTTTGATATAACGGGGACATCCTAGACAAACACTGCTAGACAGCCCTAGGTATGACAACCAATAGTTCAGGAAGGTGTCAATGGGCAACCCCGGAAACATCCCATACTATTTTCGTTGATGTCCAAGGACAGAACTGTCAAAAGGACACCTCTCAATCCCAAACCATACCTAAATCAGTCACATTCTCAAATCAGTCATATCATACACACTTTAGTAACTCATCATATAGAAAGTATACAATGACATGATCAATCTCATATACAACTGACAATAAAAGATATCCATAAACAAAAGAATACATATGTGTAATGCTACTATACTTGAAGTACTTGCATTAGTAGTATAACAACAAAAGAATACATTTATGGTAATGAATCCAAATGAATCCAAATATAGAAACTAGATTCACGCAATCTATGTAATTATAGAAGTAATTGTCCTTACCTTATATAGCTTCGAAGAATATCCCAAGAATCAAGGAGAATGGTTCCAAATTTAGTAAGAAGATCCTAAACAATCATAGACACCTTATTAGAAAAGAGGTCTAAAAGATAGAAGATCAAACAATTCAAAATAGACCAAACACGGAGCTACTGACTTGCTTGGTCGATTGGTCGGTCTACTGACCCAGTCGACCAAGCATCGACCAACTGAGTCAGTAAGAGGTAGAATTGATGTTTCTAATCCAAAACTTGATTTTCATTATCTGAAACATCACCAATCTTGGAGGAGATTACTACAACAGTATTCTAACACTAAATGGTAAGTCTAAACACTAACATTGATCAAAACATAAAGGTACTAAATAGGAAACAAAACTTTCCCTAAAAGTAACAATTAGGGTTTTCGATGAAAACATAGTATGATCATGAAAGGAGAACTAAAGATGAAGGGATTCTCATTCTAGTAAAGAAATAACAGAGATCATACACTAATCTTCCAAGAAAAACAGATCTAAACAAGTTAAGAATCGAATCCAAGAAGGAATCAAAGGATGGACATTGTTTCATGAAGATTCCACAATGATCATGTTGAAAATCAATATGAAATCATGAAACAAAAGGAGATTTTTAGAAGGAATGGTTGCAAGAATGCAGCATCCACTTCATAATCCCCATCAATAAGAGATGAAAACAGAAAAGTAGACGATGAGAGGAATTTACAAACCTTAGGTGGAAGAAGAAGATGGATTACTTGTGTTCTTGCAAGATTCTCACCAAATATGCAAAGGAGAAACTTGGAATGGAGTCTCCACACGTTCCAGAGGGTTTAGGAGGCAAAGGAGATGAAATAAACTCGTAGACATCAATATATAGAGCAACCAAGACCTAAACAGCAAAACAGATCTTATTGGTCGACTAGTTGGTCGATTGGCCCAATCGAACAATCAATCAACCAAGCATGATAGCAAGGCCAAGACAGGGATTTGAAGGTCCAAACCAAAACCAAACTTAAGGAGCTTCTCCACACAGCTCATAAGACTTACCTAGTATGTAGAAATGCCTTCGAACCAAGTCAAATAATACTCCAAGTTCATCAACTAAACTCATCTTCAACTAGGTGCAGTTTCCTTTTCAGTTGTGAACAAGTTTCCATATATGGAACACCATCATCAACATCCATGATTCTAGGTCAAACACCAGGTCTTCCACTGAGATGGCCCATAGTTGACTTCTTCCTTTACTTCGGGTCATCGGACCTACAAACAACAGGGTTTCCAGGTCAAGGTCAGGGTTAGGATAGGGCTGGATTTCAGAATACTTGATGTAAAATCCAGCCCAAACCTAACAAGGACACCCTATTTGTTTTGGGATAAAGAAAGACTTGTTTAATGTTTATAGGTCCGAAGACCCAAAGTGGGGGGAAAAGAGACTTGTGGACCCTTTTGGTTGATGATTTGGTGTCGGAGCCCAAGCCCATGGACATTGACGATGATGCCCCTCACTTGAGAGCATTGTCAGTGTTAGTTTTGAATCTGCGCACCGAAGAGGGGTGAATCGGTTGAAATACCTAATGGACTCCTATTCTCAATCAAAAAGTATTTCCTGAAACTAGACTTCTTAATGGACTTGTAGGAGAAAACCCCACTCAATTTGACCCCATATAGCCTTCCGAATCCCTGTCCGAAGTTGCTGAACTATGTCTCACAAATCCTGCTTGCGCATCGAAGAAGGTGAGCTTAGTTGGTAGACCTAATGAACTCCAATGCTTGATCTGAAGGTATTTCTGGAAACTAGACTTCTTTATTGACTTGTAGGAGAAAAAATCACTCAATTTAACCTTTTATATCCCTCCGAATCCACATCCAAAGTTGCTGAACTATTCCTGAAATTTATGTTGAAACTACTTTGGGTCGATACTGTTGGTCGATACCATCAACCAAAGGTATCGACCCAACAAACCCAAATTTGAATAAAAATGTGCTTTTTGGATATTCCTTCCTCCTTTTAAGTGAAACCTCGAACCTAAAATATTATTTCACTCATTTCAACATCTGAGAACATGGGAAAGCTCCTCTAAGCCTCCTCCTTGGCTTGGGTGTTGATCTTCTTCAAGAATCCTTTGTCTCTCTTCTCTAATCTCTTCTACAAGGTATGTAATCTCTCACTCTCTCTCTAATCTACTTCTAACTCACCTTATTCTTTCTGTTGGGACTATGAAGGAGGTGTTGCAACCTTGCAACCACCTCTTCTAATGTCTCTTGTGATTCCTATAAACCCCCATTCATTCTATCAATTCTATGTATCTCATATCGATTCTTAACCCTTGTCTTTCTTATGAAATTCCTCCATAGCAACATGATTTCATCTCCTAAACTGATTCCTATAGTATGCTAAGTCTGATTATATGTTAATAATCATTCTTAATGTCACATCCCCCGGCGGGCCCCGCGGCGGGGGGGGGGCCCCCCATCCCTTTATTATAAAACCCCCCCCCCCCTCCCCCCCCCCCCCCCTTAATCTATTGCTTATCATTCTCTTGATTGAATCCCTGCTCTCCCTTGCAATTGCATTGATTTCATTATGAAACTTGATGTTCTTGCTCTCTTACATTGATTCCTCTTCATGGCAACATGACTTCATTTTCTTAATCTGATTTTCTTTAGCAATGAGGTCTGATTATATGTTAGTAATTGTCTATATTCTACTGCTCATCATTCTATTGATTAAATTCATAAGCTCTCTTGCATTTGCAATTGATTCCATTGAAGACCATGAATTCCAACTCTTGAACTTGATATGTCAATTTGGGGTTTTCTAATTTGACCATTGGATGATGTTAATTCTTTGATAATTAGTGTCTCTATATTGTGTTTAAGTTGTTCCCCAAGTTTCGTATCGATCCGAGACCCGAAAGACCAACTTTAAGCCAAAAACCCAACTTGCTGTCCGAGACCCTTTGGGTTGATACAATGGGTCGATACCATCGACCCAAGGTATCGACCAACAAGGTTGCTGTCAGCAACTTTTGCCCAATTTTGATCCATTCGATCTCCGATTGTTCTGATTTCTTCTCTAATCCTTCATATATGTTTGTTTAGGGTTTTAAGACTATAATTGGACCATTCTCTTGTGACTTCGGATCATCTTCTTCACAATTTGAGGTAAGGACGGTTATTGCCATATAACATAGACTGTATGACTTTTACACTGTTGTTGGTAACTTAGTAGACTTAACTTATTAGTTGATTTTAGGCATCATATGATTACTGTAGTTACCTTATGACAGTAGCACCATGCTTAATTACTTGGTTTATCATGTTTACTTATTCTTGTCATTTATTTACACACTGTATTATGAGATGTTATGACAAGTTTTCAATATGATAATGTATTGTTGATATGTAATGAATGGAAATAAGCATGTGATTGCTTAGGTATGATTTGGGATTGGGGAGTGCCCTACTGGTACTTCTGTCCTTGGACATCGGAGGGAATAGTATGGGATGTTCTCCGAAGATGCCCATCGACGCTTTTCCGAATTATTGGATGACATATATAGGAATTGTCTAGATGTATGGCTAGGATGTCCCTGTCGTATCAGACCCGAATCGGAAGGGCATTGAGACCGAACGACCCGTGGTAGTAGTGTGGATTTGTGGGCGCTCAAGACCTGTAACCATCTCGTGAGAGGACATAAATCGCATTGCGGATACCCGAAAGGGGCCATTTATTTGTAGGGTTGCAAATGGCTAGACTTGGGCTCATGGGCACTCAAGACCGGTGAAATGATCCGTGAGGGGACGTGAGAGCTTCCCATCTACTATTTGTGGATGACCAATAGGGTTGATGAGTCCGGTGGGTAATATCCGTGAATCTAGTGTGAAGGATACCGGAAAGGATCCCGAGAGGGGAGGAATGGACGTATCTGGAACTGACATGATATGACTAAGTAGATGACTTGAATTGGGTTAGGCTTTATCTTGAAATGCACCAGTACTTAGACCAAATGGTGATGTGAGACAGTGGTGACCTAAACCCCCAACCATGGATTTGTCCAAGAGGGATGCAGGACCCAATTCCCCCCGGTGATGAGTGACTGAGACTACATAAAGAAGTATGGTGCTACGACTTAAAGCATGTCTACCATAGATGACCAGCATACATAGAGTTAGATTCATATTTGCATCTTATGTCTCATATCATCTGCATCATTTCATGATTGATATCATATGGCTTATGTATTGTGGAATAATTGCCTTGCTGAGTTCTTTTGAACTCACTCCTTTTTGCAACATATTTTGTTAGACTTTTCTGCAGGTACTACTACTGTTGACTGTGACGGTCAACACTTTGAGGACTAAGTTGGTGACTCATACCACTTTGGTTACGGTGACTACATCTGTGAAGGCTATCAGTTCAAGACTCATACTTATCAGGAGTAGATCCGACCTGGCTTAGTTTCTTATGATTATGTTATTGAGGAGACATTGTATAAGTTAGAAGAAACCGTAACTTAGTTGCTTACCTTTTTATTTCCCTTCTTTGGAGATCTGGTTGTAATCTTTACCTTATTTTGATCTACCTTCCGCACACGTTTGTAGAGTATATTTCCCCTATACTCTATAGTTGTCTTTTGATTTGATACTTGCTATTCCGCACTCTGATGTTCTTTGTGATCCTTCTGTGATCATTTCTTAACTTTTATTATTAGATTACATGAATACCATAATTTGTTCTTGCTTTTGATTATATTATTGTGCTAAGTGGATATGATCGTTCCTAAACTGGATTTGTTGGGCTGTGGATCACTCCTGAGTAACCCAGATAGGGTACCCCTTGGGTGGATTTAGGGCGGGATGTGACACTTGATCTATTTTTCATAATAGATTCATGTATAATTCACTGTTATGTTCTACTAGAATGAGATCTTATCATCTCTAGTTCCTCTCTTGAGTTCATAGCATGTTTTCATTGAATAGTGCTATGACTTAAAGCATGTCTTCCTATAGAGACCAGCATACATAGAGTTAGATTCATACATGCATTGTCTGTTTCATATCATATTGCATCTGCTATGTTTTGCAATCATGTTATTTATGTTGTTATGGAATAACTTGCCTTGCTGAGTTCTTTCAAACTTACTCTTTTTGTGCAAATGTCTTTATTAGATTATCCTGTAGGTATTGAAGAATATGAAGGCCAATACTATGAGGCGCAAACCGATGAAGCATACTTCACTCAAGGTGCTAGAGGTTACGAAGATTACATTGAAGATCCCTCAAGTGATCATGCTGCATACCAAGATTATCCCTACTTTGGAATGGAAGTGGCCCTGTTTAGTTTCTTTTGTTTATGTTTATGAAGACATTCTTTATAAGACAAAAGAGACCTTAGTATAGTTTGATCATTTCTTTTCTTTCTCTCTTTTGAGAATCAGTTGTAATCTTTCCTTTTTAGTTTTTGAGCTACATTTTCGTTGTAGTATGTGGAGTGATTTTCTGCGCACTCTACATTTCAATTATTATATATTGGTATCATTATTTCCGCACTCTAACTGTATTGTCATTCTCTCTTCTTATCTTGATCTCTTGTTTATATTTTTACACATTGATTATATCTTGTTCATGATTATGTTATTGTGTGTGGGAGGATGATTTCCTCGATACTTGTGAAACCTAGCCCTAACCTTAACCCGGAAACCCTGTTGTTTGTAGGTCCAACAACCCGAAGTAAAGCAAGAAGTCAACTTTAAGCCATTTCAGTAGAAGACTTGGTGGCTGGCTTAGAATCCATGAGTGTTGATGTCAGTGTTCCATTTATGGAAACAGCATCGTGACGAAGATCGAATTAGTTGATGGACTTGGAGTACTCTCTGTTATGGTTTGAAGGCATTTCTACCTACTAGGTAAGTCACTTTAGGTGTGTGCAAAACCCCTTTATGTTTGGACTTGATCTGGGCCTCCAAATCCACCTTTTGAACTTCCTTGTCTGATTGGTCGACTCATTGGTCGACTGGACCAACCGACCAATCCAATCGACCAATTGGTTCTGTTTTGGTAATTAGGTCTTTGCTGCTCTATTTAAATCCAAATCTCGGGATTACTTTGTCTCCACTGCCTCCTAAGCCTCTGGAATGAGTCAGAGCTCCATTCCAATCAATTTCCTTGCATCCTTGGTTGAGCTCTCGCAAGAACTCAAGTAATCTTCTTCCTCTTGCATCAAAGGTATGTCTACACTCTCTTCTTCTTCTCCATCTTTGATTTTCTTTCCTTTTTGGGTTGAGACAGTAGAGAAGATGCTGCATTCTCTGTTGCAAACATCTCTCTACGTATTTCTCATGATTTCCTAAGGATTAATGGCTAATGCAATGATCTTAATCAGGATCATTGCAAGCTTTTGAAGGAATCATGATCTAAATCATGATCTTGTCTTCGTTTATCTTTAATTCAAATTCTGATCTTCTTAGATCTATTTTATTCATCATATTAGTAGTCAATCGCTGTGTTTTCTTTACAAGATTTATAACCTATCAATCCCTAGTTCTTTCTCCTTGATCATACCATGCTTTCTTCAAGAACCATGATTGATCTAATTATGGTAACTTTTTGTTTTCTAATTTGTAACTTGAAAACTTGATTCGATTAGTGTGTTGAAGTCCTCTATATACTAGTATGCTGCCATTGTAGTTTACCACTTGTTTAGTACCCTTTTGAACCACCAAATTCGGTTCTATATTCTCAAAATTCTGATTTTTGAAGGCCACTGTCTCGGTTGGTCGACTCATTGGTTGACTGAGTCAGTAGACTAATCCAATCGACCAATGAGTACAGTAACCTCATTTTTTGTCTATTTTGGATGTTTTGATATCTTTCCTTCTAGGTATCTTTCCTAATATGTTGTATACACTTGTTTAGGACTTTCTTCTCAAGTTTAGTCAAGGTCTTACTTGATTCTATAAGATTCCTTTGCGAGTTATATAAGGTAAGGATGGTTATTTCCTTAACTACATAGATTGCTTATCTTGTTAGTTTATTTCCTTAATTAGATTCTTACAATGTTATACTACTGTTGTACTATATTGATTTCAGTAGCATTACTTGTTTATACTAAATTGATTCATGTATGATTTACTTACCAAATATATGCAAGTTATGTATTATTATTGATTTCTTTCCATATATGAGGTTACCATATATGTGATTTTATGGATTGATGCTTGTGTATGCTTAAGTGTGGTTTGGAAAGGAGAGGTGTCCTTTTGACACTTCTGTCCTTGGACAACTACGGGAATAGTATGGGATGTTTCCGGAGATGCCCTTTGGACACCTTCCTAAACTGTTGGATGACATATTTAGGACTGTCTAGTTGTGTTTGGCTAGGATGTCCCATTATGTCAAACCCTAATCGAATGGGTATTGAGACCGAATGACCCGTGGTAGCAATGGAGATTCATGGGCGCTCAAGATCGGTAACCAACCCGTGAGAGGACAGGAATCACATTGTGGGGACCATTTATCGGTAGGGTTGCATATGGTTAGACTTGGGCTCACGAGAGCTCAAGACGGGTAACCAACCCGTGAGAGGACATGAGAGCTTCCCGTTTACCATATGTGGATGACCTATAGGGTTGATGAGTCCGTAGTCAGGGACTATGAGGACTCTATTGTGAAGGATACCGGAAAGGATCGCCAGGGGCGAGGAATGGACGTATCTGGATCTGACTTGATGTAACTGAGTAGGAGACTTGCATTTGGCTAGGCTTTGACCCTGACATGCGCCGGTACTTAGACCAATGGTGATGTGAGAGAGTGGTGACCTAACCCCCAACCATGGATTTCCCGAGGGATGCAAGACCCACTACCAAAAGGCATTGTGTGATGAGACCTTCCTAAAAAAGTACGGTGCTATGACTTAAAGCATGTCTACCAATAGAGACCAGCATACATAGAGTTAGAATCATATTACATCATGTGTTTCATATCATATAGCATTTTACTTTGCTTTGAAATCCTGCCATTTATGTTGTTATGGATTATGCCTTACTGAGTTTCTTTGAAACTCATTCCTTTTGTACAATGTTTTGTTAGACTACTCTACAGGTACGGATGACTATGAAAGTCAATTCAA
This sequence comes from Hakea prostrata, assembly GCF_041222555.1. Taxonomy (NCBI): domain Eukaryota; kingdom Viridiplantae; phylum Streptophyta; class Magnoliopsida; order Proteales; family Proteaceae; genus Hakea; species Hakea prostrata. Next base: position 27,360,834 of record NC_142608.1, on the reverse strand, counting down.
GGAAGCACAAACTGAAGAGGCGTTCTACACACAAGGTGCTGGCAACCATGAAGATTACATTGAGGATTCCTCAAGTGGTTTTCCTTGTTACCAGGATTAGCCCTAATGTGGAATGGGAACGTCTAAGCATCATTGATGAAGTCTACGTTTATGAAGACGTTCTCTATAAAGTAGAATATACTTTAGTTTAGTTTGCTTCAGTTTTCCTTCGTATTTTATATACAGTTGTAATCTTTCTTTTGACTTACGAACTACTTTTCCGCTGGTTGTAGAGTGGGATTCCGCCTCACTTTACTTATTGATTTAGACATTCTGATTGTCTTTTGTACTCTGATGATGTATGATTTATTCCTTCCTTATTTGGATCTTTTGTTTATCTTTTGCACAGTGATCATTTATGTTCATAATTATGTTATTGTCTATGTGGGAGGATGATTTCCTCGATACTTGATCTTCGAGGCTGTGGATCACACACTCGGGTATGCCAGGTAGAGTACCGGCTGGGTGGATGTTACTATACTTGTTCTTCGGGGCTGTGGATCATATACTCGGGTATACCAGGTAGGGTATCGGCTGGGTGGATGTGACATTATTGCCCTTTGGTAGGTTGCTCCTGCATTCTTCAACCCGAATGGCATGACCTTGTAGTAAAAAATTTCTCGATCAGTCATGAATGTCGTGAACTTCTCATCCTCTTTGCTCATTAGAATTATATTGTAACCCGAATAAGCATCCATGAAACTTAATGTTTCATACCCTGTTGTTGCATCGATCAAAAGATACATTCGGGGTAATGGATAACAGTCCTTCAAGAATGTTTTGTTGAGATCCGTATAATTAGTACACATTCTCCATTTCTCATTCGACTTTTTTACCATCACGACATTAGCCAGCCACGTCGGGCACTCTATGGCTTCAATAAAACTCGAACTCTTCAGCTTCTCGACCTCTTTCTCATATTGCTTCGTGCTCGTCTCCTCTAGATTACCGGTTTAACATTCGGGTTGATCCAGAGCTTGTGTTCAACCACCGCTCGATCAATACCTGGCATGTTGTCTGCTGACGAAGTGAACACGTCTATGCTTTCCTGAAGGAAAGCCTTTAACTCCTCTTTGAAATCTTCTGGTTGCTCGGACCCAACGTAGGTTGTTTTTCTTTCATCTCCTGAATCCAAAAGGATTTACTCCAATTTCCCCACGGGTTCGAGCCTCTGCATAGCGTCCTCATTCCGATCATCCCTTACTTCAATTGGCAAGGCCGTGGCCTTCTGGGGTCCTGCCTTGTCCTTTAGATAAGAGACGTAACTTTGTCTGGAGGTTTTTTTATAAGAAGTTACCTCCCCGATGCCTTGATCGGTTAGGAACCTAATCTTCATGTGTTTAGTTGACACAACCGCTCCAAGCTTCATTGAGGGCCTCCCAAGTATAACGTTGTAAGCTGGCAGCTCCCGAACCACTAGAAAATTCACATGAATGGTTGCTTCCTTTAGGAAATCCCCTACCATGAGGTCCAATTGTACCGAACCTTCCGCAACTGCTGTTGATCCAGAAAATCCATACAAGTGAGTGGATGATGGCTTTAGTAATCCTTCTTCCAGCCTCAACTTCTGGTATGCCTCAAAAGATAAGAGATCTACTGATGATCCTGTGTCCACCATTACTCTGTGCACTTCTCGACGACCAATCTCTACTTTGATCACGATCGCATCATCATGAGGTGTGCAAACACCCTTTCCGTCCTCCTCACTAAAAGTGATGCTTTCCTCTATGTTCGGTTTCTTTCCTTTCTGAACATCTCCCGATCCCACGAACTGGGCTTTTGCTTTTAGCTTCCTGAAGGATTCAGGCTCAGGGCCCCCGAATATTGTCAAGATTTGGGATCGACCGGCTTCAACAATCTCCTTGCCCTATTAAGCTTTTGGAGCTTCGGCACGACGTTCTCTACTTCTCAAACGCTCCCTTCTTTTCTTAGCCGCTGGCCTTGTTTCCCGATCACCCATTCAACCTTTGATATAGTTTGATAGGTGACCTTGGGTTATTAGCCTTTCGATGTCTGCTTTCAAATGGCAACAATTGTTTTTGAAATGCCCATAATCTTTATGAAAGCGACAATATTTCTCCACATTTCGATCCCCATACTTGGTAACATGCTTCGGTGGCCACTTCAGGATATCCTGATTCTTGATCTGCATCAAGATCTCCGATCAGGGTGCATTGAGTGGTGTATATTCGTCTTGATCAAGCAAACATTGTCTCCAACCTGAACGTTGCCTTCGACCCGATCATGATTGGTTTGCTTCGTTCTTTGACTCCTCTCAGGTGGCTTCGGTCTTTCGCTGGAAGCTTTGATCTCTCCCTGGCATGCATCTAGGATCTCCGTCACTTCGGCCTACTTCTGACATCTTTGTATTAATTCAAGATATGTGGCAAGAATATCTTCCAAAAGCAGTTCTAGGAGTCTTCTGTTGGTAAGCCCAATGAAGAGTGCAATCTTTGCCACTTGTTCGTCTAGATTCTCGATTTCCATTGTGACTTTGTTGAATCTTTTCAAGTAATCCCAAATAGATTCATTCTTCCCTTGCTTGACAGTGAACAGGGCCTCTTCTGTCTTCTTGGTCTGGATGCCACTTTGGAATTGACCAATGAACTTTCGAGCAAGTTCTTCAAAGTTAGCAATCCTTCCCGAAGGAAGGTTCAAGAACCACTTCTGTGCTACCTTGGTAAGGGATGACCCGAACACTCTACAGAGGATTTCATCAGAGTTCCCAGCCACTGCCATGGTCTCCTGGTAGTAACCGATATGGGCAATCGGGTCTCCAGAACCATCAAATGGAGAAAAGTTGGAAGTCCAAAATTGTGGGGAAACTCGAACCTTGCAATGGCATCTACAAACGGGGTTTTTCAAATGATTGAATAGATATCATCTGCCTTTCTTCCCCGAGAGAGTTGCCCCAACCTTTGATTTATGTTCACCAGTTCTTGCCCGATGTGCACCGACGGACCATCATCAGTCCGAACTCTATCTCTTCCCGAATGTTGAGAGGTGGGCGTATGAGTGCGCACCCCTAGTTCTCGCCGGGTAATGGTCCCGGTTCGGCTTGCCTATGGCCGATCGTTCCGATCGTCTCTTCCAAGCACTTCTCCGTCTCTACACTCTCCAGATCTACCTCTGCATCATTCCCGAGCATCCTGCCTTGTATCCTAGTTTCCAAGCAGTCGTTCATCTCCTTGCGGAATTCTTTCCACTCTTTGCGTTAGGCCTCGGGCTTCCTCCTGATCATGGAGGTTGAAAGCCTGAGGTGTGACCACCTGTCTTGCTATCCTCTGAAGGGTGTTCTGCATTTCCAAGAATTGTAGCTGCATTTGATTCATCTGTTCTTGAAGGTTTTTTGGGTTGTTGAGATGTTCTCTTCCATTCAAACCTTCATGATCCCTTTGGGCATTACTTCCTTCAAGGATTTCTTCTTCATGAATTCTTCCATCTGAAAGACGAACATCCCGAAGCCTGTGGGCTGCAGCTGCTGCTACTGCTGCCTCTGATCTGATAACCATGGCCTTCTAAAGCATTTCCCACAAACGACGCCAAATGATGAGTCCTAAATCTATCTAGCCTTTAGATCCTTGGTGGATGAACCTGCAAAACAATGTTAGACGTGGCCCAATCGTGGGGATCGAACCTCTGAAGGCTAAGTCAGTTAAGGAACTTATCACAGAGCTCTGGCTAAATGTAGAGCTTAAATTATACTTAAAACGTAAAGGAAATGATTCAAACACCTCGTAGGGGCGTAAGTCACTTGTTTATATAGGGTTTTCCTTCGAATCTCGATCGTTGGATGAGTTTGAGATCCTTGCTCGTGACCATCAGATGGTAGGGTTTTTCCCTAAATATTCAGGATCGTGATTAGTTGCCAATCTTGGCATGATTCCATCTCTGTTTAAATGGTAGTTACTTCCTAAAACTTAGTTATGTATCCTGCAAGATTTGGGATAGCGTTTGTGACTCGTAACCATCAAGCGGCTCTTGCATTTATAGAGATTAGGTCAAGTCTAGTCCCGCTCGTGGTCCAACTGGGCCTTAAGACTCGAACCTTTTCAGATCAGGTTCGGTTTAATTTTCTCCGTATCAGAAATTTTCCTACATTACTACATCTATGTAATATGATGATCTAATAATCAATTGTCTCCACAACTCTTGAATGAACAAGAAATTTCTCCCATACAGGATTAAAATTGGTTCCCATTGGATTTCTTGTATTTTGAAAAACCAAGTTGAAGGCATACATTAGAAATTCAATTAGAAACCAATAGCTTATTCAATACAAGCCCTCCATGACTCAACTTTTTTCCCTCACACAAAGATGGGTTCTTTCTAATTTTATAGAATATTTGGAGGATGCCTTTCATTCTATAAAATTATGCCTCTGAGTAGAGTTTCCAAATTGTTGCTTCTTGATATGGATTTAAAATTCATTTCCTTATTATATTAGAATGGTCAATAAATATTGTTTTACATGTAAGAACTAAGTAAATACATTAAAATATCTACAGTGGAAACAAACATGCTACCTTAGCAAGTTAATTTGGATCTTTAACTGGAAAAGGCCCTATTTTGAATACCAATGTAGGTAATTTTCTAAAGATTTTATTCCCTATAGCATGATTATTTGATCACTTTATTTTGCAAAGGATTGTGGATATCTTCTTTCTTGCTTCATTGGGTTGACTAAGAATGAAAACTCATAGGGTACAGTGTCACATCCACCCAGTCGGTACCCTACCTAGCATACTCGAGTGTGTGATCCACAGCCCCGAAGATCAAGTACCAAGGAAATCATCCTCCCACATATACGATAACATAATCATGAACAAGATATAAACAATGTAACATTATATAAACAATGAGATCAAGATAAGAAGAAGAGAATGACAACATAATCAGAGTGCAGAAAGAAATGATACCAATATAATAATCAATGTCGAACAATCATATATAGAGTGTGCGGAAAATCACTCCACAACTACAACAGAATAGTAGATCGAAAATCAAAACTAAACTATTACATCTGGAAAACAAAAGCTAAAAGAAAGAGGAAGCATGTTCTATCAACTAAACTAAGGTCTCTTCCATCTTATAAAGAACGTCTTCATAAACATAAACTTTAGAAATCAAGCACATCCGCTTCCACTCCAAGATAGAGCTAATCCTGGTACGCAGCATGATCACACATGGAATCTTCACCGTAATCTTCATGACCGCTAGCACCTTGAGAGTAGTACGCATCATTTGGCTTGCACTTCATAATATTGGCCGTCATACTCATCAATACCTGCAGGATAGCCTAACAAAGATATTTGCAAAAAGGAGTGAGTTCAAAAGAACTCAGCAAGGCAAATTATTCCCTAACAACGCAAATAACATGATAGCAAAACATAGTAAATGCAAAATGATATGAGATAGACAGTGCATGTATGAATCTAACTCTATGTATGCTGGTCTCTATTGGCAAACATGCTTTAAGTTATAGCACCATACTTATTTGGGTAGGTCTCAAATCACTCTCCCTCAACCATTCCGATATCTTGGGTTCTCTGTTGGCAATTGGGTCCTACATTCCTCTAGACATTCCTTGGCTAGGGTTTAGGTCACCACTCTCTCACATCACCATTGGTTTAAGTATTGGCGCATGTCAAGGTAAAGCCTAGCCAAATGCAAGTCATCTACTTGGTTATATCAACTTAGGGTTGGATACTTCCATTCCTCGCCCCGGGCGATCCTTTCCGGTACCTTCCCCCTAAAAGTCAACAGTAAAGCACACAAAGTCTTCCTTTAAACAGTAAAGCATTGTCCATAGATATACCGCAGTCAGGGTCCAAATCAAGGTTCGAAGAAATCTTCTCAATTTTCTCCTTCAATTCCTCATCAAAAGCTTGCAGAGCAACAATTCTATCTCTAAGGGTGGATCTTGCCGTCATGGCAAAAAGAATAAACTCTAAACCTTCAAGAACAAATTCCAAACCAAGTTCCAAAATTGAGAACAACAATGGTTGACTCAAAGCATTCAAATCCAACTCTTTTCTTTTACTTCTCCTGCTAAGAGCATCAGCAACCACATTTGCTTTACCAGGGTGATACTGAATGTCACAATCATAATTAGAGACCAATTCTAACCATCTTCTTTGTCTCATATTCAACTCCTTTTGGGTAAAGAAGTACTTTAAACTTTTATGATCTGTGAAAATAGTGATTTTCTCACCTTATAGGTAATGTCTCCAAATCTTCAAAGTGAAGACAACAGCGGCAAGTTCTAAATCATGAGTGGGGTAATTCCGCCATTTCCTCAGAACCAGCCAGGCAGCGCCCCAAGAACCGCCACACCCGGGAAAGCGGGGGCCCGGGCACAACCCACATCTACAAAATATGCACAGAAGAGGGGAAGAACCAACAAGGAGCCACCCAAAAACAGAGCAAACAAAGCGAGCTATGTAAAAGACAAGCAGAGACAGCCAGAGATGGTTCTAGGCGCATGCTAGCATACCCTTTCTTAGGGGTCGGTCCTCCCCCGCCGGACCCCCGCACCCAGTGTGTGATCCACAGCCCGAAGATCAAGTATCGAGGTAATCAACCTCCCACATAGACAATAACATAATCATGAACATAAATAATCAATATACAAAAGATCCAAATAAGGAAAGAATAAATCACATATCATCAGAGAGAAAAAGACAATCAAAATGTCTAGATCAATAAGTAAAGTAAGGCGGAATCCCACTCTACAACCAACGGAAAAGTAGTTCTCAAAAAAAAAAGGAAAAGGAATGAAAACTAATCCCAGTAGTAGGTACAATAAGTAACTAAATTGTTCTCAATCTTATAGACAACATCTCTATAAGTATAAATCTCAAAAATGGCGCAAGGGCGCTTCAACTCTATGGTCGGACTAAGCATCGTACACAGCATAACCACCCGTGGAATCTTCAGTGTAATTGTCGTAACAGCAATCACCTTCCTGGAGATATGCCTCTTCTCCTTGCGCTTCTTCATACGAGCAGTCATGATACTTAGAACCTGTAGAGAAATCTAACAATACATTGCACAAAAGGAATGAGTTTCAAAGAAACCCAGTAAGGCAGTTAATCCATAACAACATAAATAGCAGGATTTCAAAGCAAAGTAAAATGCTATATGATATGAAACACATGATGCAATATAATTCTAACTCTATGTATGCTGGTCTCTAATGGCAGACATGCTTTAAGTCATAGCACCGTACTTCTTTGGGTAGCTCAATCACACAATGCCTTTTGGTAGTGGGTCCGGCATCCCTCGGGACATTCCATGGCTGGGGGTTAAGTGACCGCTCTCTCACATCACCATTGGTCTAAGTATTGGCGCATGTCAGGGTCAAAGCCTAGCCAAATGCAAGTCTCCTACTTAGTTACATCAAGTCAGATTTAGATACATCCATTTCTCGCCCCTGGCGATCCTTTCCAACATCCTTCACACTAGAGTCCTCATAGTCCCTGACTACGGACTCATCAACCCTATTGGTTATCCACATATGGTAAACGGGAAGCTCTCACATCCCCACATGGGTTGGTTACCGGTCTTGAGTGCCCATGAGCCCAAGTCTATCCATATGCAACCCTACCGATAAATGGCCCCCACAATGTGATTCATGTCCTCTCACGGGTTGGTTACCGGTCTTGAGCGCCCATGAATCCCCATTGCTGTCATGGGTTGTTCGGTCTCAATACCCCTCCGATTAGAGTCTGACATAACAGGACATCCTAGCCAAACACTACTAGACAGCCCTAAGTATGTCATCCAACAATTTCGGAAGGTGTCCAAAGGGCATCTCCGGAAACATCCCATAATATTCCCGTAGTTGTCCAAGGACAGAAGTTTCAAAAGGGCACCTCTCCTTTCCAAACCATACTTAATCATTCACAAACATAAATCCATAACATCACATATATGGTAACTTCTTTTATGGAAATAAATCAATAATAACATCCAACTTGCATATATTTGGTAAGTAAATCATACATGAATCAATTTAGTAATAACAAGTAATGCTACTGTAATCAAGATAGTGCATCAGTAATATATCCTTGTAAAAATCTAATTAAGGAAACAAATCAAAGATATTCAAATATAGAAACTAGATCATGCAATCTATGTAATTAAGGAATTAACCATCCTTACCTTATATAACTCGCAAAGGAATCTTAGGGAATCAAGTAAGACCTTGACTAAACTTTGGAAGAAAGTCCTAAACAAGTGTATACAACATATTAGGAAAGATACCTAGAAGGAAAGATATCAAAACATCCAAAACAGACCAAATATGAGGTTGTTGTACTCATTGGTCGATTGGATTGGTCTACTGCCTTAGTCGACCAATGAGTTGACCAACAGAGACAGTGGCCTTCAAAAATCAGAATTTCAGAATATGAAGCCAAATTTGGTGGTTCAAAAGGGTACTAAACAAGGGGGAAGCCACAATGGCAATATACTAGTATATAGAGGACTTCAAAACACTAATCATATCAAGTCTTCAAGTCACAAATTAGGAAACAAAAAGTTACCATAGTTAGATCAATCATGGTTCTTGAAGAATTCATAGTAAAAATCATGGACAAGAACAATAGGATGATGGATCACTAATTGTGATAAAGAAATCATGAAAAGCATGCATAGATCTTCAAGAAAAATAGATCTAAGACTGAAGAACATCAATCTAATTAAGGAAAGTGAATGAATACATGTTTTCCTTCAAAAGCGAGTGATGATCTTGATGAAGATCATCCACCAAGCTTTAGATCCTTAGGAAAAGAGAGGGAAAGAGTATAGTGATGGTTGCAACAGAGATACAACATCACTACTACTGTCCTCAATCAGAAAAGGAAACAAAAATAATGGAGAATCAAAGATGAAACATAGAAGAGGATGGTCACATACCTTTTTGTGTAAAAGCACGAGTTTTGACGAAGATCCGTCAAGAAAATCACCACGGATGCAAGGGAGATGACTTGCAGAGGGCTCTAGTTCGTTCCAAAGAGTTTGGAGGCAGAAAATACGAAGTAGACTCAAGATTGGACTTAAATAGAGCAAGCAAAGACCTAATTAGCAAAATCAGATCTCATTGGTCGATTGGATTGGTCGACTGGCCCAGTCGACCAATCAGGACAGCAAGTCCAAAATAGGGAAATGAAGGCTCAGATCAAATCCAAACATAAAGGGGTTTTGCAAACACATTATGTGACTTACCTAGTAGGTAGAAATGCCTTCAAACCAAGCTAGAGAGTACTCCAGTCTATCAACTAATTCCATCTTCATCAGGGTGCAGTTTACATAAATGGAACACTGACATCAACACTCATGGATTCTAAGCCAGCCACCAAGTCTTCCACTGGAATGGCCCATAACTGACTTCTTGCTTTACTTCGGGTTGTCGGACCTACAAACAATAGGGTTTCCGGGTCAAGGTTAGGGATGGGTTTCACATTCTCCCCCCCTTAAAGAAACTTCATCCTCGAAATTGAAAGCGTACCTGAGCTTCCAAAGAGGTGAGGAAACTTCTCCTTCATGTCTTCTTCCTTCTTCCAAGAAGCTTCTTTAGAGGTATGGTTCTTCCATCGAATCTTCACCAAAGGGATGATGCGATTCCGTAGTTGTTTGTCCTTCTTATCCAGGATTTCAACCAATTCTTCATCATAGGTAAGATCAACACTAAGTCCTTCAGTTGCTTGCTGTAAAATGTGTTTCGGGTTCTCTATGTATTTCTGAAGCATTGAAATATGAAACACATTATGAACTCAAGCAAGAGGCGGAGGTAATGCCAATCGATATGCAACAGGTCCAACCTTCTCCAGAATCTCAAAAGGTCCAATGAAACGAGGGCTAAGCTTACCCTTAACATTGAATCTCATCACACCCTTCATTGGTGAAACCTTCAAGAAAACTTTCTCTCCAACTTGAAATTCTAAATCAGTCCTTCTCTTGTCAGCATAAGATTTATGTCTTGACTGGGCAGACTTAATTCTTTCTCTGATCATATAAACCATCGCACTCGTAGCTTCAATCATTTCAGGACCTAAGACCTTTCTTTCACCCGTCTCAGTCGAGTACAATGGTGTCCTACAAGTATTACCATACAAAGCCTTGAATGGAGCCATGCCTATCGTTGCTTGATAATTGTTGTTAAAGGAAAACTCAACCAAAGCTAAGTGTTCATACCAATTACCACCCATATCCACAACACAAGATCTGAGCATGTCTTCCAAGGTCTGAATTGTTCGCTCAGATTGTCCATCCGACTGAGGGTGATCAGATGTACTCAAATTCAATTGGGTTCCCAAGGCTTTCTGTAAACCATTCCAAAACCTTGAGGTAAACCTAGGATCACGATCAAAAACAATACTCACAGGCACTCCGTGCAGACGAACCACATTGTCCACATAAAGCCTAGCTAGCTTATCCAAAGTGTAAGTGATCTTCATAGGGATAAATGGGCTGATTTGGTTAACCTATCAACAATCTCCCACACAGTGTCATTGCCTTTACTTGTCCGAGGCAAGCTAGTCACGAAGTCCATAGAGATATCCTCCCACTTCCAACTAGGAATAGGAAGTGGTTGAAGTAATCCAGATGGAGGTTGACGAATGGCTTTCACGCGCTGGCAAGTCTCACACTTGGCAACAAAATCATCAACATCAGCCTTCAAACCAATCCACCAACAATGTTCCTTCAAGTCCTTGTACATCTTGGTGCTTTCAGGGTGTAGTGTAAAGACTGACGAGTGTGCTTCCTTCAATATCTCTTTCTTCATTTGCTGGCACGCACAGTCTACCTCTAAACAATAAAGCACTATCCATGGATATACCGAAGTCGGGGTCCGACTCAGGATTCGAAGAAATCTTCTCAACTTTGTCCTTAAATTCTTGATCAGAACTCTGCAACGCAACAATCTTATATCTGAGGTTAGATCTTGCCGTCATGGCAGAAAGAATAGAATCTGAATTCTCAGGGATAACTTCCAAATCAAAACTCTCAATAGAAGACAACAAGGGTAGACTTAAAGTATTCAAATCCAAAGTCTTCTTCTGATTCTTCCTACTAAGAGCATCAGCAACAATGTTTGCCTTACCAGGGTGATATTGAATATCACAATCATAATCAAAGACTAGTTCCAACCATCTTCTTTGCCTCATGTTCAACTCCTTTTGGGTAAAGAAGTATTTCAAACTCTTATGATCCGTGAAAATGGCAATCTTCTCACCATAGAGGTAATGTCTCCAAATCTTCAAAGTGAAGACAACAGCGGCAAGTTCTAGATCGTGAGTGGGGTAATTCCGCTCATAATCTTTTAATTGCCGAGAAGCATAGGCTATGACCTTACCATGTTGCATCAACACGCAACCCAAACCAATCTTTGACGCATCAGTATAGACTGTCATACTGCCGGAACTATCAGGTATAGTCAAAACCGGGCACTTGTCAATCTATCCTTCAACTCTTGGAAATTCTTCTCACAAGTGTCAGACCAAACAAACTTCTCTTCTTTCCTGGTTAACTTAGTCATAGGAGCAGCCAATCGAGAAAAGTTCTCAATAAACCTTCTGTAGTAACCTCCCAATCCAAGGAAACTTCTTATTTCCGTCACCATCTTCGGTCTTCCCAATCAGCCACTGCTTGGACTTTTTCAGGATCAACACGAATACCTTCAACTGAAACCACATGGCCGAGGAATACTACTCTCTTGAGCCAGAAATCACACTTGCTAAACTTGGCGTACATCTTCTTTCTCGCAGTCTTTGCAAAGTGAAACTTAGATGCCTCGCATGCTCTTCTTCATTCTTCGAATAGATCAAGATGTCGTCAATGAAGACAATCACAAACTTATCAAGCACATCATGAAATACTTGGTTCATGAGGTCCATGAACACTGCCGGAGCCTTAGTCAACACCAAAAGGCATGACCCGAAATTCATAATGACCATACCTTGTTCGAAAAGTTGTCTTGAAGATATCATTTGACTTCACTTTCAACTGGTGATATCAAGATCTCAAGTCAATTTTTGAGAACACTGCTGCACCCTTCAACTGATCGAAAAGATCACCAATTATGGGCAGCGGGTATCTATTCTTGATGGTCAACTTGTTCAACTCACGATAATCGATGCACAGACGCATACTGCCATCCTTCTTGACAAACAAAACCGGGCTCCCCAAGGTGACACACTAGGTTATACGAAACCTCTATCAATGAGCTCATTCAACTGGTTTTGCAATTCCTTCAGTTCAGTAGGAGCCATACTATACGGAGCCTTAGATACCGAAGCGGCACCAGGGATGAGATCAATAGAAAACTCAACATCCCTATTTGGAGGCACTCCCGATAGATCATCAGGGAAAACATCAACAAAGTCATAGACAATATTGACTTCGTCAACTCTTTTCTCCACTTTACTCTTGCCTTCAGATGAAGCATCATCTACGAGGGCATAGACTTGCATCAATGCAGACAATACCTTCTTACAAACCCTTCTTTTCTCACCTTGAAATTCAAGACCGGACTTCCATGGAACTGAATTTTCCTTGAGGAACAAAGAAACACAGCTTTGTGGGCTGTCAACCAATCAATTCCCAAAATGACATCAAAGTCTTTCATATTGAGAAGTACCAAATTGGCTTCCAAGTTCTTCACACCAATCAACACAGGACATTTAACTAACCCTTTATCTAGTTTCACAACAGGACCAGTAGGTGTACTAATCAATAAACAACTAGATAATTTCTCAGGCATTAGGTTTGTCACATCCACCCAGCCGGTAACCTATTTGGCATACCCGGGAATGTGATCCACCATCCAAGGATCAAGAATCGAGGGACCATGCCTCCCACATATGTGATAACACAATCATGAACAATAATAATCAAGGTAAAAGCAACTAATAATAGATATCATGAATAAGATAAGATTCAATAAATCAGAGTGCGGAAAATGGATAATGTCAATATGTAAGTGCGATCGTAAGTATGAGAGAATAAGTGAAAATCATTCTCTCGAAGCAATGGAAAAGAAGTATAATCAAGTTAATTACAATCCCATGTTTCAAAAGATAATTCAATGGAATTTAATTACATAACCAATTGTTCCATAATAAATCAGGGAAATGGGGCACTAGACTAGGGTTTCTTCTATCCTAATGATCGTCTCCTCATAGGTGTGGATGAAGAAAGCCCAGCTCTGCCGCTCCCGCACTATCGTGGGGCTAACCCTGGTACGAAGAGTAATCCTCTTTGGCACCAAAACTCTAATCTTCACTGAAGCTACCACCCGGAGGGTAGTATGCGGGATCAAAGTCCGTCTCGAAGGAGGCACCATCAAAATATTCGGTACCTGTAGGATAGTCTAAAAACATTGTACAAAAGGAATGAGTTCGAAGAACTCAGCAAGGTAGTTATTCCATAATTTGAAATCATACATATACAAGACATAACATTAATGTAGTGTGATATGAAGCATATGATGCAAATATGATTCTAACTCTATGAATGCTAGTCTCTATGGTAGACATGCTTTAAGTCATAGCACCGTTTCTTTGGGTTGTCAGTCACTCTCCCTTAACCTATTCCGTATCTTGGGAATGTCGTGGTAATTGGGTAAAGTCATCTCAAACCATGGTAAGGGAATCCGTCACTGCTCTCTCACATCACCATTTGGAATAAGTACTGGCGCATGTCACAGTAAAGCCTAGCCCAATGCAAGTCATCTACTCAGTCGTATCAAGTCAGATCCAGATACGTCCATTCCTCGCACCTGGCGATCCTTTTCGGTATCCTTCACACTATAGTCAGCGTAATCAAGATTACGGACTCATCAACCCTATTGGTCATCCACAAATAGTAAACGGGAAGCTCTCACGTCCTCTCACGGATTGGTTACCGGTGTTGAGCGCCCGTGAGCCAAAGTCTAGCTATTTGCAACCCTACCAATAAATGGCCCCTTTCGGGTATCCGTAGCATGGTTTATGTCCCCTACCGGATTGGTTACCGGCCTAGAGTGCCCATCAAACCATACACTACCACAGGTCGTTCGGTCTCAATGCCCTTCCGATTCGGGTCTGACACTACAAGGACAATCCTAGCCACACAACTAGACAATCCTATGTATGTCATCCAATAACCCGGGAAAGTGCCGATAGGCACCTTCGGAGAACATCCCATACTATTCCCTCTGATGCCCAAGGACAGAAGTGTCAATAGGACACTCCCCAATCCCAAGTAATACGTAGGCAATCACATATTCAAGTTCATCATTTCTCACGCATTCAATACATCTCATGATAAAAGTAAATTCATGATATTGAAATGATTCATCATAGACACAAGTAATCAAGAATAATAAATTAATATGACAAGAGTATATGAATTGCAATACTACTGTCCTAACACATGTATAACAGTCTTATAATAATTAGAAGGAATCAAGAGACTATGTTCTTTAAGTATAAGCACAAATCATAAGTTATGGCCTATATGTTTATGCAGATAACCATCCTTACCTTAGATTGAGTTGATGATGAATTGAGAATTATAAAAGAAATGGTCCAAAAGAAATGTTAAGACCCTAAACAAACATCAATAATAAGTTAGAAAAGAAATTGGGAAGATCGGATGTTAAACGGGTCAAAACTGGCTAAGGTTGCTGTCATCAACAACTTTGGTCGATGGTCTTTGGTCGATGGCATCGACCAAAGAGGATCGACCAAAACTTCTTCGGGACAAAATAGTGGATTTTGGGGGTTTTGATCCGAAATTGGTTTTCCGGGGTTCGGATCAATCCGGAACTTGGAGGAATGCTTAATAACAGTATGAGGACACTATAAAGCAAGAAATTAACATAATCCAATGGTCTAAATAGAAAGCCCCAAATTGAGCTATTAAGTTCAAGAGACAAGCATCATAGCATGAATTGGAATTGATTGCATTGGCATTGAAAAGGCATGCATTAGCTAGGGGAACTTATAGAAATTCAATTAGAATCATATGCTAGTGATAAACATGTACATAGCATACCATACAACTCAGTTTTGTACAAAATGGCATGATGTTAAGGGAAAAATCAAAGAATACATATGCTAGGCTTGAGATGGGGGCATAGCATCAATAGATAGCTAAGAGGATCATAGGTTAAGTAAGAGTGGACACTTGGAGTGATGGTTGCAAGGTTGCAGCACCATCTCCAAGGTCTCAATAGAAAAAGAGGGAAAATAGAAAAAGGTAGAGTAGAGAGTGGAATGATGAAGCATACCTTGTGGTTGTAGATGGAGACAAGAAACGATAATTAACAATGAGTTTTGGTGGAGTATCCTTCACATATGCCTAGGAGTTGCTTTGGGAAACTCCCCCCCCCCCCCCCCCCGTTCTCAGGAGTGAAAATGATTGCAATAGGGCTAAAAAATGAGGCTAGTATAAATAGATTAGGGAATATTCCAAAGAATCTTTAACTTGGCTGACTGGGAAACTTTAGTTGATGGTCCTTGGTCGATGGCATCGACCAAAGAGGATTGACCAAAATATTTCTCAGCAGAAAAATGGGTTTAGTTTAGCAACTTCAATCAGGGATTTGGAGGGCTATACAAGGTCAAATTGAATGGGATTTTCTTCTACAATTCAATCAAGAAATCTATTTTTGGGGAATGCCTTTGGATTGGGCATGGGAGATCATTAGGTACTTCAAATAAATCAATCTTCTTCAATGCGCAGACTTTCCTTAAACACCGATAATGTACTCAAGCAAGGGGTATCATCGTCAATGTCCATGGAGCTCGGTCTTCGACTCATAGTTATCAATCAAAAGGGTCCATAAGTCTCTTCTACCACCGCTTCGGATCTTCGGACCTAAAAACAACAGTTGATCCGGGTTATGGTCAGGGTTAGAATAGGACTGGATATTACAAGGTTAGTCTTCTTGATGAATGCAGATGACATGAACGAATGAGATGCACCCGTATCAAATAAGACAAATCCAGGAATAGAAGCGACTAACAATGTACCTGTAATTAGATCATGGCTTGCATCTTGTTCAGTACTGGAAATACTGAACACTCTACCAGAGGGAGGAGCAGGAGCATTCTTCACCACAGGAGCAGACAGCTGGGCAGGTCGCTTTGGACAAGCATGAGCGAAATGACCAGCTTGCTTACAAAAAAAGCAAACAGGATTGCTAGGTCCCACTGGGGAAGCTACAACAGGGGGCTTCTAAACCAAAGGCCTAAGATTCGCAATCACAAGCCTAGCATTTGCATTCACTGGTGGTCGATTCCCGCCAAACTGTCTAAACTGGCCGGGTTGCTGAAAACCAGGGCTCTGACCTACACTCCTAGGCAAAAAGCAAGCAGTGAGTGGGATAGGGTGTAGGTCTCACAAAACGCCGATCATTACGATCCACCAAACCAGGGTTCCTGGGCTGCCAAGGCCTTTGCACACGTGCCTTCTCTTTCTCAATTTCTTCCAACTTCTTCAACTTCTGCACCACTTGGGCATAGCTCACTATAGGCTGGACAGTGAGGTAAGCTTTAATGGCAAGGTGCAGTTCTTTAAAGAATTTCTTGGCCTTGGCGAGGTCAAGCTTCAGAGAATCAGGATCAAAGAAATGAAGCTCCTCAAACTTCTGTTGGTACTCCAACACAGACAAGGATCCTTGCATAAGTACCATGAATTCGACTTCCTTCACATCTTTCACCACCTCAAGGAAATAATTCATACAAAAAGCTTCCTTGAACAACTCCCATGTTACAACACCCGTATGCAAACCTTCCAAAATAGGCCGAGTGGAGGACCACCAAGCGTCAGCTTCATGTTGTAACTTCTGTTCAGCAAACAGAATCTTTTGGGCTTCAGAACATTGCAGATGTCAAAAAGCCTTCTCTAACTCACGAAGCCACTTGTTAGGAAACAAGGGGTCCTTGGTCACTCCAGTGAAAGTGGGCACTTGCAGTTTCACGAAACTCTCCATCAGACGAGTATGAGGAGTTCCAGCTAAACCTCCCGCATTCAGAACTGCGGCATGAGGATTCACATTAGCACCAGCACGAGTCTCATTATGCAGAGTCATGAAACCCGTCAGCATCTGGTTAAACTGGGCTGCTTGCTGCTGCATCATATTGCCCATGATATTGGCAATATCACGAAAGCTTCCAACATTCGAGGCACCGGGTATGTCATGGGTACTCTGATTGTCATTGTTGGTCTACTGATCATGACCACCATTGGGTATCTCACCACCTCTATGAGGTATCTCGTTATGTCCAGATCTTGCTGTCATGGCAGAAAGAACAGAATCAGAATTCTCAGGGATAACTTCCAAATCAAAACTTCCAATAGAAGACAACAAAGGTAGACTCAAAGTATTCAAATCCAAAGTCTTCTTCTGAATCTTCCTACTAAGAGTATCCGCAACAACATTTGCCTTCCCAGGGTGATACTGAATATCACAATCATAATCAGAAACTAGTTCCAACCATCTTTTTCTTGACGAACAAAACCGGAGCTCCCCAAGGTGACACACTAGGTTGTACGAAACCTCTATCAATGAGCTCATTCAACTGGTTTTGTAACTCCTTCAGCTCAGTAGGAGCCATCCTATACGGAGCCTTAGATACCGGAGCGGCACCAAGGATAAGATCAATAGAAAACTCAACATCCCTATCTGGAGGCACTCTCGATAGATCATTAGGGAAGACATCAACAAAGTCACAGCAATCTTGACTTTGTCAACCCTATTCTCCACTTTACTCTTGCCTTCAGATGAAGCATCATCTACTAGGGCATAGATTTGCATCGTGCCAGACAGTATCTTCCTACAAACCTTTCTTTTCTCACCTTGAAATTCAAAAACCGGACTTCCACAAACATGGAACTGAATCTTCCTTGAGGAACAAAGAAACACAGCTTTGTGGGCTGTCAACCAATCAATTCCCAAAATGACATCAAAGTCCTTCATCTCAAGAAGTACTAAATTGGCTTCCAAGTTCTTCTCACTAATCAACATAGGACAATTAACTAACCCTTTATCTAGTTTCACAACGAGGACAAGTAGGTGTACTAATCAATAAGCAACTAGACAATTTCTCAGGGATTAGGTCAATCTTCTTGATGAATGCAGATGATATGAATGAATGAGATGCACCCGTATCAAATAAAACAAATGCGGGAATAGAAGCGACTGACAATGTACCTGTGATCACATCATGGCTCGTATCTTGCTCAGTACTGGAGATACTGAACACTCTACCAGAGGGAGGAGCAAGGGCACTCTTCACCACTGGGGCAGGCTGCTGGGCAGGCTTCTTTGGACATTCACTAGCAAAGTGACCAGTCTGCTTACAGTAAAAGAAAACAAGGATGCTAAGTCCTACTGAAGTAGCCGCAACAGGGGACTTCTGAACCAATGGCCTTGGATTTGCATTCACAGGCCTAGCACTTGCATTCACTGGTTTTCGATTCCCGCTATACTGTCTGTCACATCCTCCCAGCCGGTACCCTAACTGGCATACCCGAGAGTGTGATCCATAGCCCTAAAGATCAAGTTTAGGAACGATCATATCCATTTCGCACAATAACATAATCAAAAGCAAGAACAAATCATAATGTTCAAGTAATTTATAATAAAAGTCAAGAAAGGATCTCAGAAGGATCACTATAGAATATCAGAGTGTGGAATAACAAGATACCAAATCAAAAGACAACTGTAGAGTATAGCGGAAATATACCCTACAAACACATGCGGAAGGTAGATCGAAATCTAAATAAAGCTCTAAGCTAATACAAGTAAAGTAAAAGATAAGTCTAGAAGAAACAAAAGAAATCTAATCCACATCTTCAGTCAGCTCTTCTTGCTCTTCAGTCTTCATCTTCTTCACCTTGTGCCTCCTCATACATACCGTCAAAGAAATCCGAACCTGTAGAGAAGTCTAACAACAAATTGTACAAAAAAAGGAATGAGTTTCGAAAGAAACTCAGTAAGGCAAGTTAATCCATAACAACATAAATAACATGTGGCAAAACATAACAAGATGCAATGCAATATGAAACAAGTGATGTAGGTATGCATCTAAACTCTATGTATGCTGGTCTCTATGGCAGACATGCTTTAAGTCATAGCACCGTACTTCTTTGGGAAGGTCCGCTCACACCCTCAACCATATAAGATATCTTGGGTTCCCTCAACCATTTAAGATATCTTGGGCATCCAGTTGGTAATGGGTCCTGCATCCCTCTCGGACAAACCATGGTAGCGGGTTAAGTCAACACACTCTCTCACAACCATTTGGCATAAGTACTGGCGCATGTCAGGGAAAAGCCTAGCCCAATGCAAGTCATCTAGTCAATTACATCAACTCAGGTCCAGATACTTCCATTCCTCGTCCCTGACGATCCTTTCCGGTATCCTTTCCACTAGAGTCCTAATAGTCCCTAACTACGGACTCATCAACCCTATTGGTTATCCACATATGGTAAACGGGAAGCTCTCATGTCGCCTCACGGATCATTTCACCGGTCTTGAGCGCCCATGAGCCCAAGTCTAGCCATATGCAACCCTCCAATAAATGGCCCCCACAATGTGATTCCCGTCCTCTCACGGGTTGGTTACCGGTCTTGAGCGCCCGTGAATCCCCATTGCTACCACGGGTCGTTCGGTCTCAATACCCTTCCGAATCGGGTCTGATATAACAGAGGTATATCCTAGCCAAACACTGCTAGACATCCCTAGGTATGACAACCATTGATTCGGGAAAGTGTCGATGGGCAACCCGGAAACATCCCATACTATTTCCGATAATGTCCAAGGACAGAAGTGTCAAAAGGACACCTCCCAATCCCAAACCAAACTTAATCAAACACATTCTCAAATCAGTCATGACATACACAACCAGTATTTCATCATATAAAAGAGAATGTAAAAGCAAAATCAGATTAAGCAGTAATAAGTAATTCATATAATCATGAATAATGAAAAAGATGATATAAACAAGTGCTACTATTCCCACAGTAGGAGATCAGAATTAAAATACAACAATAGTAGGTAATCTCATAGTTTCATAAAGTAGAAACCAGAGAACAAGCAATCTATGTAGTTAAGGAATTAATTGTCCTTACCTTGATTATCGTCGAAGATAATCCAAAGATCAAAGAGAGAGACACCAAACATGGCAAATAAACCCCTAACAAGCATAGATACAACATTAGGAAAGATACCTAAAAGATCAGAGAGCAAACGAATCAAACTGAGCAAAAATTGAAGCTACTGACTTCATTGGTCGATTGATTGGTCTATTGACCCAGTCGACCAATCAGTCGACCAATCGAGTCAGGACCGGATAGTGAAAACTATTTTGGCCATAACTTCTTCGTTTGAAGTCGGATTGATCCAAAATTCGAAGGGGAACTTCCTAGGATGTATTAGAATCATATGGGAAGATAAAATCATCAAGTCATGGTAAAAATATGGGTTCTTGATTTGACCCAAGAAACTAGGGTTTCAACCTTTATGGCTCTCATGAAAAGGTTATGATCACGGAAAGAGAGGGAATGATTGTTATAAAGAAAATAACAAGAAATCATAGAAATTCTGGTTTAGGTTAATAGAAACATTAGGGAAGATTAAATCATCAAGTCATGGTCAAAACATGGGTTCTTGATCTAACCCAAGAAATTAGGGTTTCAACCTTTATGGCTCCCATGAAAAGGTTAGGGAGAATCAAGATTCACCCTAGGGAAAGAGAAACAAAGAATGCACAATCTGAAAAGGTGTTGGGAAGTTTCCAACAGATAAAAGAACATTAGGGTCTCAGATATGGTTACTTCTCATAAGAGTTGGTTACCTCCCATGAGAGTTACCCATAATTAACTCTCACAAAAACAACCCAAGATAGATAAAGGAACATCTCATTAGTATTTCAAAATCAAGAATGGAATTAGGAAGGGTCTACCAATGAGAGAAAATAAGGTTCTCAATTAAAGTGAAAGGAAAGAAATTCAAATCATACGATTAGGGATTTACTAACAAGGATCCGTGTATCCCACGGAAAGACTAGGGAGAATAAAGATTCACCCTAGGGCAAAGAATTTACAATCAATAAAGGTTTTGGGGAGGGTCCAATGAATTAACAGAAATAAAAGGGTTCCCAGATTGGTTAACCTCTCATGAGGGTTACCCAAGAATTTCCCCTCAAAATCTCTCCCTTTTGGCTAGGGTTGAGATCATGACGATAATCATAGATCTCAAAGAATAGAATGAGATCATGGAATAGATGGTTGCAAGGATGCATCATCTTTTTCCTGATCTCAATCAAGAACAAGAATGAAGAAAGAATAATTAGAAATCCTAATTAGGTTAAACATGGATCATGAAGAAAATATAGTATGGTTAAGGATAAATAACTAGGATATGAAAGGTTACAGATCTAGTAAGGAAAACACATTGATTGGATGTTAACAAGATCAAATTAAGGGTTCTTGGTTTGATCCAAGAAGTTAGGGTTTCACCCTTTTTTGGCTCACAGGAAAAAGGTTGAGATCACAGGAGGGAGGGAATTGATGATAGGCCAATTACAACAAGAAGAATTAAAGAATATTGAATTTAGACCAACCTCCACATTACCCATGAGGTTTCCCTCATATGGGGGGTTACCAAAGGTTCTCCGGATGATCACACAAGGTTAGGGTTTCAAGAATTCAACTGGCTGGGGTTGAGATCATGATGATAATCATAGATCTCAAGGAACAAGATGAGATCATGGAGTGGATGGTTGCAAGAGTGCAGCATCTTCTTCCTGATCTCAACTAAGAACAGAATTAAAGAAAGAAAATCAGAGATGGAGAAGAAAGAGTGAGTATACACATACCTTTGCTGCAGGAGGATGAAGATTTCTTCAAGTCTTGTGAGAGATCACCAAGGAATGCAAGGGAATTGATTAGATTAGGGTTCTAACTCGTTCCAGAGGCTTAGGAGGCATAGGA
Organism: Hakea prostrata; assembly: GCF_041222555.1. NCBI lineage: Eukaryota > Viridiplantae > Streptophyta > Magnoliopsida > Proteales > Proteaceae > Hakea > Hakea prostrata. Next base: position 27,338,802 of record NC_142608.1, on the reverse strand, counting down.
GGCGAAGTATTCCCAAGATTTGGACTTAAATAGAGGAGACAGGACCAAATTGGTAAATTCAGAACCAATTGGTCGATTGGATTGGTCTACTAGTCCAGTCGACCAATGAGTCAACCAATCAGAATAGCAAGGTTCAAACAGGGATTCGGAGGGCTATACAGGGTCAAATTGAGTGAGGTTTTCTTCTACGAGTCAATCAAGAAGTCTAGTTTCCAGAAATACTTTCAGATCAAGAATTGGAGTTCATTAGGTCCACCAACTAAGCTCACCTTCTTCGATGCGCAAGCAGGATTTGCCAGACATAGTTCAGCAACTTCGGACAGGGATTTGGAAGGTTATATGGGGTCAAATTGAGTGGGGTTTTCTCCTACAAGTCCATCAAGAAGTTTAGTTTTGGGAAATATATTCAGATTGGGCACAGGAGTTCATTAGGTATTTCAAATAATTCACCCCTCTTCGGTGCGCAGATTCAAAACTAACACTGACAATGCTCTCAAGTGAGGGGCATCATCGTCAATGTCCAAGGGCTTGGGTTCCGACACCAAATCATCAACCAAAAGGGTCTACAAGCAACAAGATAAGATCAAATCAAGGTCCAACTTTAAGGTGTAACATTTAAACTAACCCTTCTTTACCCAAAACAAATAGGGTGCCCTAGTTAGGTTTCGGCTGGATTTCACACTGTCTAAACTGGCCGCACTGCTGAAAACCAGGGTTCTGACCTACACTCCTTAGGCTGAAAAGCAGGAGTGGGATAGGGTGTAGGTCTCACAAAATGCCGATCATTACGATCCACCAAACCAGGATTCCTGGGCTGCCAAGGCCTTTGCACACGTGCATTCTCCTTCTCAGTTTCTTCCAACTTCTTCGAGTTCTGCACCACTTGGGCATATCTCACTATAGGCTGGACAGTGAGGTAAGCTTTAATGGCAGGGCGCAATCCTTTAAAAAACTTCTTCTGTTGGTACTCCAACACAGATGAAGATCCTTGCGCAAGAACCATAAACTCAGCTTCTTTCGCATCCTTCACCTCCTCAGGGAAATAATTCATGCAGAAAGCTTCCTTGAACAAATCCCAAGTTACAACACCCGCATGTAAACCTTCCAAAACAGGCCGAGTGGAGGTCCACCAAGCGTCAGCTTCATGTTGCAACTTCTATTCAACAAACAGAATCTTCTGAGCTTCCGTACATTGCAAATGACGAAAAACCTTCTCCAACTCATGAAGCCACTTATTAGGAAACAAGAGGTCCTTGGTAACTCCAGGTGACTGGCCACTTGCATCTTCAGAAAACTCTCCATCAAGCAAGTATGAGGAGTTCTAGCCAAACCTCCCATATTCGGGACAACAGTATGAAGATTCCCATTAACACCTGCACGAGTCTCATTATGCAGAGTCATGAAACTGGTCATCATCTGGTTAAACTGGGCTGCTTGCTGTTGCATCATATTACCCATAATATTGGCAATATCACAAAAGCTTCCAACATTCGGGGCATTGGGTATGTCATGGGTACCCTGATCACCAATATCGGTCCACTGATCATGACCATCTTCAGGTATCTCATCACGACCATAACCACTAGATTCCCCACATCCACTTCTTAGAGTAACCATTCTGCAAAAACTGAGAACGTCAAAATACCGAATTTCGAAGTTTCAACACAATTCACAAGTCCAAATGATTTGAAAATTTAAATCATGCTTAAATACATCCATTTAGTCATCCAACAACAAACCATAGGGAAAAAAATCACATTTTCCAAAAATCCAACAGAAAATGAGTTCACTGGGTCCATTGGTCGATTGATTGGTCGACTGGTCCAGTCGACCAATGCTCACAGAATACGAAAATTCGCATTATAAGCCTCATTTTCACATTCCAACTTCATTCTAACTTCTTCCAACAGTGAGAGAGCTCTGGAGAAAGACTCCAAAGGTTTGTTCCAAGTATTCTTGAGGTCATTTGGTGCTTCAACAACAACACAACAACCTACATTCATCTCACACAAGGTAAATCAATCATTTTCTCTTCCATTTACATCTTCTCATGCTTGCATTTCAAAAAAATCCATGTTTTACTTGTATCCAATGTTAGAAATCATGTTTAGGAATACTTAGAAACATATTCCCTAGGTTTTAAACACGATGCCATGCATAGACAACAAGTTCTAACACATTCTTGCACTTCTCGCAAAGTTTTTGTACCGAAATCGTTAACTTTAGAAAAATTTTGTTTTCTCACAAACCGCTTGGAGTTTTCGCACGAAATCAAATGCTACATGCTCAAGATGATATTGTCCATATAGTTTGATTTAACCAATTTCAACTTTTCAAAAATTCAATTTTGACCTAGAATGCAAAAATCCCCAATTTCTTCTTGCTGAATTTTCCACTTTGAACCAAGATTTCGATCGATTTTCTTCAAAAAAACTTCATAGCCATGAAATTCCAAGTATTGTACACATGCTAGTATCTTCAAATCAAATTTTCCCCAAATTTGAAATTTTCCAAAAAATTACGAAAATACCCTTTTGGTTGAAATCTTGAAATAGCACTACCAACAATGTCTTTGCTTCTTCTACAGACATTCACCATGCCTAGAGAAGTATGAGGACAAGGTCGAGGTAGCATGGTAGGGGCACTCAGAGGCAGAGGTCAGGTTCCTTCAGAGCCTAGACAGGTAGTTCGGAGACCAGAGCGATTCGACACTCCCCAGGCAGAGTTCTTGTACGAGGCCTACTTCAGTTACTGCAGCATCGAGCTGGGACGTCTACTTCACCTTCGTCAGCTCAGAGTCTTCAGAATACAATAGAGATTCGACACATTGTAGTGGACACATCTCTTCACAGAGGATTTGCCTATATATCAGGAGCTAGTGAGGTTGTTCTTCAGCAACCCTTACCTATACAGAGGAGTCTCGAGGTCCAGGACATCCTCTTCGGCTAGTCCTTAGAAGCAGGGTCTTTCAGACACAGATCCGATTCTCCACGAGATCATTGGTTGAGATCTTGCGGGTTCCTCACTATCCAGAGCAGTGCGTGTGGATACCCGCGGGGGCAGACATAGACAGCTACTTGATGACATATGAGTTGCGCGAGATATGCTCCACACTATGGGATAGTCGTTGATGCTACACTCCGTGGAACAGCGGGCGGATGACAGATTCAGCACGGGTCATCGGTCGTATCGTCGGCCGAAACATCATGCCGAAGGCCGGACATCACCATCGGGTCACAGTGATGGAGGCCTTAGTCATCTACCGCATCTACATGGGCTTCGAGATCGACCTTTCTTACATCATTCAGCATGTCATGTTGGATTTGGTTCTGCGGCCTAGCATGCGGAACCTTTGCTATGGGAGGCTACTGACCTTGATCTATAGGCATTTTGGGGTGAGTTTCGAGGATACACCAGTGGACACTGGTTCACGGGGTTACACGATCGGAACTCGGACCATTTTTCAGATGAGGCTGCAACAGACTGTGAGATCTCCTGGTCCAAAGGGTGAGGATGACGAGGAGACAGAGGATGAGGAGCAGGAGTCAGAGGATAGAGAGGAGGATATTGGTCTTGATAGTGATGATCAGGCCGGAGATGACAAGACTGAGCCAGTGCATCACGAGTTTCCTTCATCGAACTTTGAGACAGGTGGCCCTTCTCATGCAGTTCCAAAGACTTCAGATCTCAGTGCTCGGATGAGATCAATAAGTTCCATGCTAGAGAGGATGGAGGTCAGACAGGAGCAGATGTATGAGAGGATGGAGTCACGACAGGATAGGATAGAGCATCAGGTGACTCAGCTATCAGAGGACTTCAGAGCTTACAGAGATCAGAGGAGATCACCTAGATAGACTGTACTTAGGATCCCTTTATGCTTTTCTGATGTAATCTTTGTAAAACTCTTAATATTAATGAAGTTCACTTTGTTTCACTTTATTATTGTGTATTATGCATCTTTCTTGTATTGCATTAAGTGACAATTGTTTAAGTATAATTATTGTGCATTATTCAGAAGTATTCAGTTATGCTTCATTACACAGTTTCTAGTCCAAGTGTTCTATTATTCACATCTAAGAGTAGATGAGTCACTTCTGGATCTATGACTCAAGAATGTTTTATTACTGTTTTCTGTGGGTAGGATTTCCTTGAACTTTGGGCTCTGATACCAATCTATCACATCCTCCCAGCCGGTACACTAACTGGCATACCCGAGAGTGTGATCCACAGCCCCAAAGATCAAGTATCGAGGAAATCATCCTCCCACATAATCAATAACATAATCATAAACAGGAAATAATCAAGGTTTAATATTATAAAAAAGGTTCAAAACAAGAAATGAATAAACAATATAATCAGAGTGCAGAAAAATGATACCAGATATCTGTAGATATCAAAAGAAGTAAAGTGAGGCGGAAACTCACTCCATAAATACAGCAGAACGTAGTGTGTAAGTCTAAAAGGAATAACAACTAAATCAAAGGAACTAAGAAAGATAAACTAAACATAAGAGTCTTCTATCCTATAGATGACATCTTCAAAATAGTGGACTTCATCAATCCAGCTAAGATGTTCCAATTCCACGTTGCCTTTAATTGTGGTACGCAACTTGATCAACTAAGGGATCATTAGAGTAATCTTGATTGTCGCCAACACCTTGCGTGTAGTACGCTTCATCGGCTTGCGCTTCAGTGTATGGTTCTTCATAGTAGTCAGTACCTGTAGAATAGTCTAACAAAACAATGTACAAAAAGGAATGAGTTTTGAAGAAACTCAGTAAGGTAGTTAATCCATAACAACATAAATAACATGTGGCAAAACATAGCAAGATGCAATGCAGTATGAAAAAGATAATGCATGTATACATCTAAACTTTATGTATGCTGGTCTCTATTGGCAGACATGCTTTAAGTCATAGCACCGTACTTCTTTGGGTAGGTCACGCATACGGCTCCGTTTGGTAGTGGGTCCGGCATCCCTCTCGGACATTCCATGGCTGGGGGTTAAGTCATCTTTCTCTCACATCACCATTTGGTCTAAGTACTGGCGCATGTCAGGGTAAAACCTAGCCCAATGCAAGTCATCTACTCAGTTACATCAACTCAAGTTTAGATACTTCCATTCCTCCCCTCTCGGGATCCTTTCCGGTATCCTTTCCACTAGAGTCAGCGTATTCGACTCTCTCAAATACAGACTCATCAACCCTATTGGTTATCCACATATGGTAAACGAGAAGCTCTCATGTCCTCTCACGGATATAACTCACCGATATTGAGCGCCCATGAGCCCAAATTTAACCATATGCAACCCTCCAATACATGGCCCCCACAATGTGATTCCCGTCCTCTCACGGGTTGGTTACCGGTCTTGAGCGCCCGTGAATCCCCATTGCTGCCATGGGTCGTTCGGTCTCAATACCCTTCCGATTTGGGTCTGATATAACGGGGACATCCTAGCCAAACACTGCTAGACAGCCCTAGGTATGACAATCAATAATTCATGGAAGCGTGGATGGACAATCCCGGAAACATCCCATACTATTTCCGATAATGTCCAAGGACAGAAGTGTCAAAAGGACACCTCACAATACCAAATCATACCTAATTAGATACAATCCCAGATCAGTCATGACATACACAGTCAACACATCATCATATAAATGAGAGTATACAATCATGATCTAATCATTAGACAATATAGTAATAAGCAATTCTTATAAGCTTGAATAATGAAAAAAGAAAACATAAGTAAAGTACTATTGTACTTACAGTAGTATAACAGAAGTATAAAGTACAAGAATAGTAGTTAAACTCAGAGTTCCATAAAGAATAAACTCAAGAGTATGCAATCTATGTAATTACAGAATAACATTCCTTACCTTCTAACTCGTAAAGGAACTTAGGGAAATCAAGTAAGACCTAAACAAGTGTATACAACATGTTAGGAAAGATACATAGAAGGAAAGATCTCAAATCAATCAAAACAGACCAAGAATGAGGTTGCTGTACTCATTGGTCGACTGATTGGTCTACTGCCCCATCGACCAATGAGTCGACCAACAGAGATAGTAGCCTTCAAGAATCAGAATTTTTAGATTAAGAAACCAAATTTGGTGGTTCAAAAGGGTATCAATTAAGGGGGAATAATGGTAGCATCCTAGTATATAAAGGACATCAAACCATCACCCAAACCAAGTTTCCAAGTTACAACTTAGAAACCAAAAGGTTAACCTAATTAGGTTAATCATAAATCATGAAGAAAACACAGTATGATTAAGGATAAAGAATTAGAGGATGATAGGATAAAATTCTTGTAAGGAAAACACATTGATTGGCTATTAACAGGGTCATATATATATATATATATATATATATATATCCAAGAATTAGGGTTTCACCCTTTTTGGCTCCCATGAAAAGGTTGAGATCACAGGATGAAAGGGAAGTACATTGTTGGCCAATAACAACAAGAAAAACTATAGAATATTAAATTTAGATCAACCTAAATATTACCCGTGAGGTTTCCCTCACATGGGAGGTTACCGAAAGGTTTCCAGAAAGATCATACAAGGGTTAGGGTTTCAAGAAATAATTGTCTAGGGTTTCAAGAATCTAACTGGTTAGGGTTGAGATCATGACGATGATCATAGATCTCAAGGAATCGAATGAGATCATGGAATAGATGGTTGCAAGAATGCAGCATCTCCTTCCTAATCTCAATCAAGAATAAGGTTGAAGAAAAGAAAATCAACGATAGAAAAGAAAAGAGATCATTTCCAAACCATACTTAATCATTCACAAACATAAATCCATAACATCACATATATGGTAACTTCTTTTATGGAAAGAAATCAATAATAACATCCAACTTGCATATATTTGGTAATCAATTTAGTAATAACAAGTAATGCTACTGTAATCAAGATAGTGCATCAGTAGTATATCCTTGTAAAAATCTAATTAAGGAAACAAATCAAAGATATTCAAATATAGAAACTAGATCATGCAATCTATGTAATTAAGGAAATAACCATCCTTACCTTATATAACTCGCAAAGGAATCTTAGGGAATCAAGTAAGACCTTGACTAAACTTGGGAAGAAAGTCCTAAACAAGTGTATATAACATATTAGGAAAGATACTACAAAGGAAAGATATCAAAACATCCAAAACAGACCAAATATGAGGTTGCTGTACTCATTGGTCAATTGGATTGGTCTACTACCTCAGTCGACCAATGAGTGGACCAACAGAGACAGTGGCCTTCAAAAATCAGAATTTCAGAATATGAAACCGAATTTGGTGGTTCAAAAGGGTACTAAACAAGGGGGAAACCACAATGGCAGTATACTAGTATATAGAGGACTTCAAAACACTAATCATATCAAGTCTTCAAGTCACAAATTAGGAAACAAAAAGTTACCATAGTTAGATCAATCATGGTTCTTGAAGAATTCATAGTAAAAATCATGGACAAGAACAATAGGATGATGGATCACTAATTGTGATAAAGAAATCATGAAAAGCATGCATAGATCTTCAAGAAAAATAGATCTAAGACTGAAGAACATCAATCTAATTAAGGAAAGTGAATGAATACATGTTTTCCTTCAAAAGCGAGTGATGATCTTGATGAAGATCATCCACCAAGCTTTAGATCCTTAGGAAAAGAGAGGGAAAGAGTATAGTGATGGTTGCAACAGAGATACAACATCACTACTACTATCCTCAATCAGAAAAGGAAACAAAAATAATGGAGAATCAAAGATGAAACATAGAAGAGGATGATCACATACCTTTTTGTGTAAAAGCACGAGTTTTGACGAAGATCCATCAAGAAAATCACCAAGGATGCAAGGGAGATGACTTGCAGAGGGCTCTAGTTCATTCCAAAGAGTTTGGAGGTAGAAAATATGAAGTAGACTCTAGATTGGACTTAAATAGAGCAAGCAAAGACCTAATTAGAAAAATCAGATCTCATTGGTCGATTGGATTGGTCAACTGGCCTAGTCGACCAATGAGTCGACCAATCAAGACAGCAAGTCCAAAACAGGGAAATGAAGGCTCAGATCAAATCCAAACATAAAGGGGTTTTGCACACACATTATGTGACTTAACTAGTAGGTAGAAATGCCTTCGAACCAAGCCAGAGAGTACTCCAAGTCTATCAACTAATTCCATCTTCATCAGGGTGCAATTTCCATAAATGGAACACTGACATCAACACTCATGGATTCTAAGCCAGCCACCAAGTCTTCCACTGGAATGGCCCATAACTGACTTCTTGCTTTACTTCGGGTTGTCGGACCTACAAACAAAAGGGTTTCCGGGTCAAGGTTATGGCTGGGTTTCACATCAAGTCACTCATCCTCAGTTGGTAATGGGTCCTACATCCATCACGAACAATCCATGGGTGAGGTTTAGGTTACCGCTCTCTCCCGTCACTGTTTAGTCTAAGTATTGACGCATGTCAGGGTAAAGCCTAGCCAAATGCAAGTCATCTAGTTTGTTATATCAAGTCAAAGTTAGATACGTCCATTCCTCGTCACAATGTGATCCATGTCCTCTCACGGATATAACTCACCGGTCTCGAGCGCCCAATGAATCCCCATTGCTACCACGGGTTACTCGGTCTAATATAATGGGGACATCCTAGTCAAACACTGCTAGACAAGTCCTAGGTATGACATACAATAATCCAGGAAAGCGTCAAAGGGGACCATTGAAAATATCCCATACGATTCCCACTGATGTCCAAAGACAGAAATGTCAGAAGGACACTCCCCAATCCCAAATCATACCTAATCAATCACATTCCCAATTTAGTCATAACATACACAACTGACATCTCATCAAGCAGAAAGATACATATAAACATGATCAATTGCATATGTAAATGACAAGGATAAGTAATCATACATGATTCAAGTAATAAAGAAATACATGAACGAGGTACTACTGTACTTGAAGTACTTATAGCAGTAGCATCATACTAAGAAAGTATACGAATGGCAATGAATCTTTGAAATTCCCAAAATAGAAACTAAGATTCACGCAATCTATGTTAATATGGAAACAACTGTCCTTACCTTAAATAGCTTCAATGAATATCCAAAGATCAAAGAGAATGGTTCCAAACTTAGCAAATAAACCCTAAACAAGCATAGATACAACATTAGGAAAGAGGCCCAGAAGATCAGAGATCAAACGAATCAAATCAAACTAAGAACACAACTACTATCAACCATGGTCGATTGGGTGGTAGGTGGTAGCTTGGTCCAATCGACCACCTGAACAGTACACAACAAAATTCTGATTTTTTATCCGAAACTCATTCTACAAGATCCGAAACACTAGGAAACTTGGAGGAAACCTCTAAAATAGTAATCTAATACTAAAATAGCATAGATTAGACACTAAAAATGATCAAAACGATACTTACTAATTTGGAAACATGACTTTCTAATTTGGTAAAAATCATAGTTTTCAATGAAAACCTGCTATGAACTCAAAAGAAAAACTAAAGATGATAAGATCTCATTCTAGTAAAACATAATCAGAAGATCATACATGAAACTAACATGCAAATAGATCTAACATGCTAGAGAAATCAAATCTAAAGAATGATCATGGCTTCATGAAGAAATCATAAGATTCATAGCTATGATCATGTATGAAGATCATTGGAATGAATAAAGATTCATTCCCAACCTTGAATACTATAAAAAGAGGTGTTTGCAAGTATGCAATACCTTCTTCATGATCATAGTATAGAGAATAGATCATACAAGCGTAAATCAATAAGACAGTAAGAGATTACCAACCTTGAAGATGAACATGAGATGAAGAACTTGAGATATTGCAAGAATTCTTCACAACACCAAAGGAGAGGCTTTGAGAGAGGCTTCCCACATTCTTTGAGGGTTTTAGAAACAAAGGATGCTAAGAAACACGTACTTCTATTATATAGAGCACCAAAAGACCTAACAGAGGATCTTTGACAAATTATGTCCCTGTTGGTCGATTGGTCCAATCGACCACCCAGTCAACCAAGCAAGACAGCAAGGCCAGAACAGGGAAATGAAGGCCTAAATTAAATCCAAATCCAATGAGCTTCTCCCAACACAACATATGACTTACCTAGTATAGAGGAATGCCTTCAAATCATGTCCAACTACACTTTAAGTCCATCAAATAGTCTCAACATCATCAAGGTGTAGTTTCATTTCCAAATCTGTCAAAGCTTCCAAGTATGGAACACCATCAACAACTTCCATGGGTTCTAGGTCAAACACCATGTCTTCCACTGAGATGGCCCATAGTTGGCTTCTTCCTTTACTTCAAGTCTTTGGACCTACAAACAACAGGGTTTCCGGTGAAGGCTAGGGCTGGGTTACACACATATTCCTTCAATTGCCAAGAAGCATAAGCTACCACCTTACCATGTTGCATAAGAACGCAACCCAAACCAATCTTTGACGCAATAGTGTAGACTATCAAACCACCGGAATCATCAGGTATAGTCAAAACCAGGGCACTTGTCAATCTATATTTCAACTCTTGAAAATTCTTCTCACATGCGTCGGTCCAAACAAACTTCTCTTCTTTTCTAGTTAGCTTAGTCATAGGGGAAGCCAACCTAGAAAAGTTCTCAATAAATCTTAAGTAGTATCCCGCCTTTCCTAGAAAACTTCTTATTTAAGTCACGGTTGTGAAATCCACCTAACCCTAACCTTGTTGTGGGACCAAATGCATATATACCATATGTATTGTTCGATTTATTCTCTGCTGTACGAATTGCCTAGTTTTGTTTGGTAGAAGTTTATCCCAAAGCTGATCTATTCTCTCCACGATTTCTTCTTGTGCCTTACATTCCCTTTGATAGGATGATGATCTTAAATCATTCCCATGACTAATCCTTCTATCCCTGCTATTCTAGAGTGGATCTCCATACACTCTATAACCTTGTGAATTCTCTACATGATGATTTCAAAGAGAAATCAAGTGTGATCTTCATGATTTGTTATTCCTTCTAATTATTTCAAGACTTCAAGCTTTTCATCTCCTATTCTTCAATCGAAGATTTGTAATCTCTCTTGTGTCGTATTGATCTACTCTTGCTATGATTATTCTTTTGATTGAGATCAGGAAGAAGATGTTACATTCTTGCAACCATCTATTCCATGATCTCATTCTATTCTTTGAGATCTATGATCATTGTCAAGATCTTAACCCTAGCCTGATTAATTTCTTGAAACCCTGACCCATGTATGATCTTTCTGGAAACCTTTGGTAACCTCCCATGTGAGGGAAACCTCATGGGTAATATTTATGTTAATCTAAACTTGATTATTCAATGATTTTTCTTGTTATCTTCTTGATAGCAATCATTCCCTTTCATCATGTGATCATAACCTTTTCATGAGAGCCATAAAGGTTGAAACCCTAGTTTCTTGGGTCAAATCAAGAACCCACATTTTGACCATGACTTGATGTTTTTATCTTCCTAAATGATTCTAACACATTCTAGGAAGTTCCCCTTCAAATTTTGGATCAATCCGACTTCAAACGAAGAAGTTATGACCAAATCAGTTTTTGCAATTCTGTACTGACTCGGTTGGTCTACTACTTGGTCGACTGGGTCAGTAGACCAAGCACTCGACCAATGAAGGCAGTAGCTTCATTTTTTGCTCAGTTTGATTTGTTTGCTCTTTGATCTTTTAGGTATCTTTCCTAATGTTATATCTATGATTGTTAGGGGTTTATTTGCTAGGTTTGGAGTTGCTCTCTTTGATCTTTGGATTATCTTCGGCGATAATCAAGGTAAGGACAGTTATTTCATAATAACATAGATCGTATTCTCTCTGGTTTCTACTTTAAGAAACTCTAAGTTTATTTACTGTTCTTGTATTTTATACTTTTGATGTACTACTGTAAGTACAGTAGCACTTCACTTATGTTTTCTTTTTCATTATTCAAGCTTATATGAATTGCTTATTACTATATTGTTTAATGATTAGATTATGCTTTTATATTCTCTTTTATATGATGAAGTGTTGATTGGAGAATGTGAGAATGTGTTTGATTAGGTCTGGTTTGGGATTGAGAGGTGTCCTTTTGACACTTCTGTCCTTGGACATTATCGAAAATAGTATGGGATGTTTCCGGGGTTGCCCATTGATGCTTTCCCGAATCATTGTTTGTCATACCTAGGACTATCTAGCAGTGTTTGGCTAGGATGTCCCCGTTATATCAGACCCAAATCGGAAGGGTATTGAGACCAAACGACCCGTGGCAGCAATGGGGATTCACGGGCACTCAAGACCGATAACCAACTCGTGACAGGACTGGAATCACATTGTGGGGGCCATTTATTGGAGGATTGCAAATGGATAGACTTGGGCTCATGGGCGCTCAAGACCGGTAACCAACCCGTGAGGGGACATGAGAGCTTCCTGTTTACCATATGTGGATAACCAATAGGGTTGATGAGTCCGTAGTCAGGGACTATTAGGACTCTAGTGGAAAGGATACCGGAAAGGATCGCCAGGGGCAAGGAATGGACGTATTTGGACCTGAGTTGATGTAACTGAGTAGATGACTTGCATTGGGCTAGGCTTAACCCTGACATACGCCAATACTTAGACCAATGGTGATGTGAGAGAGCGGTGACTTAACCCCCAGCCATGGAATGTCCCGAGGGATGCCGGACCCACTACCAAAAGGCGTTGTGTGATTGACCTACCCAAAGAAGTACGGTGTTATGACTTAAAGCATGTCTGCCAATAGAGATCAACATACATACATTATTTGTTTCATATTGCATTGCATCTTGTTATGTTCTGCCACATGTTATTTATGTTGTTATGAGTTAACTTGCCTTATTGGGTTTCTTTCGAAACTCACTCCTTTTGTACCATATCTTTTGTTAGACTTCTCTACAGGTTCGGATTACTATGACGGTACGTATGAGGAAGCACAAGGTGAAGAAGATGAGGAAGAGCCGACTGAAGATGTGGATTAGATTTCTCTTGTTTCTTCTAGACTTATCTATTACTTTACTTGTATTAGCTTAGAGCTTTACTTAGATTTCGATCTACCTTCCACATATATTGTGGAGTATATTTCCGCTGTACTCTACAGTTGTCTTTGTTTGGTATCTTTTTATTCCGCACTCTGATATTCTTAGTGATCCTTCTGAGATCTTTTCTTGAATTTTATTTTTAACTTATTAGAATACAATGATTTGTTCTTGCTTTTGATTATGTTATTGTGCTAAATGGATATGATCATTCCTAAACTTGATCTTTTGGGCGGTGGATCACTCCCCCGAATAACCCAGATAGGGTCTAGGCTGGGTGTATTTGGGAGTGATGTGACAACAGTCTTCAGTTTTTCCCAGTCGACAACTGCTTTCACCTTCTCAAGATCAACACGAATACCTTCGGATGAAATCAGATGGCAGAGAAATACTACTCTTGAGAGCCAAAACTCACACTTGCTAAACTTAGCATAAAGCTTCTTTTCTCTCAACCTTTGCAAAGTGAAACTAAGATATCTCACATGCTCTTCTTCACTCTTCGAGTAAATCAAGATGTCATCAATGAAGATGATCACAAAGTTGTCAAGCACATCATGAAATACTCGGTTCATAAGATCCATGAACACAACAGGAGCATTAGTGAATCCAAAAGGCATAACTCTAAACTCATAGTGACCATATCTTGTTCTAAAAGCTATCTTGAAAATATCACTGGACTTCACTTTAAGTTGGTGATATCCGAAATCTTAAATTAATCTTTGAGAACACGGCTGCACCTTTCAACTGATTTAAGAGCTCATCAATCCTGGGCAGCGGATATATTGTCACATCCTCCCAGCCGGTACCCTAACTGGCATACCCGAGAGAGTGATCCACAGCCCCGAAGATCAAGTATCGAGGAAATCATCCTCCCACATATACAATAACATAATCATAAACAGGAAATAAATCAAGTTTTAATATTATAAACAAGGTTCAAAACAAAAACGAATAATCAGTATAATCAGAGTGCGGAAAAGATACCAGATATCCAATGATATCAAAAAGGAGTAAAGTGAGGCGGAAACTCACTTCACCAAAATAATGGAACGTAGTATGAAAGTCAAAAGGAATTACAACTGAAACAAATATACTAAGAAATAAACTAAGATCAAGCATCTTCTAGTTTATAGATAACGTCTTCATAAGTATGGACTTCGTCAATCCAAAGAATCCGTTCTAACTCTATGTTGTTTTCAAAAGTAGTACGCAGCTTGATCCACAGGGGGATCATCAGAGTAATCTTGATCGTCGCCAGCACCTTGCGTGTAATACGCTTCATTGGCTTGCGCTTCACTGTACTGCTCATCATAATAATCTGTACCTGCAAGATAATCTAAACAAAGAATATACAAAAAGGAATGAGTTTCGAAGAAACTCAATAAGGTAGTTAATCCATAACATCATAGATAACATGTGGCAAAACATAACATGATGCAATGCAGTATGAAACAGATAAAGTGGGAATGCATCTAAACTCTATGTATGCTGGTCTCTATGGTAGACATGCTTTAAGTCATAGCAACATACTTCTTTGGGTAGGTCACGCATACGGCTCCTGTTGGTAGTGGGTCCGGGCATCCCTCTCAAACAAACCATGGTAGGGGGTTAAGTCAACACACTCTCTCACAACCATTTGGCATAAGTACCGGCGCATGTCAGGGAAAAGCCTAGCCCAATGCAAGTCATCTAGTCAGTTACATCAAGTCAGTTCCAGATACTTCCATTCCTCCCCTCTCGGGATCCTATCCGGTATCCTTCACACTAGAGTCACGGATATTACTCACCGGACTCATCAACCCTATTGGTTATCCACATATGGTAAATGGGAAGCTCTCATGTCCTCTCACGGATATAACTCACCGGTCTCAAGCGCCCATGAGCCCAAGTCTAGCCATATGCAACCCTCCAATAAATGGTCCCCACAATGTGATTCCCGTCCTCTCACGGATATATCTCACCGGTCTCGAGCGCCCGTGAATCCCCATTGCTACCACGGGTCGTTCGGTCTCAATACCCATCCGAATCAGGTCTGATATAACAGGGGTATATCCTAAACAAACACTGCTAGACACAACCATTGATTCGGGAAAGCGTCGATGGGCATCTTCGGAGAACATCCCATACTATTCCCTCCGATGTCAAAGGACAGAAGCATCAAAAGGATGCTCCCCAATCCCAAACCAAACTTAAGCAAACACATTCTCAGAACAGTCATGACATACACAACCAGTAGTTTATCATATACAAGAGAATGTAAAAGCAGAAATCAGATTAGGCAATAATCAGTAACTCATATATCATGAATAATAAAAAGACAATATAAACAAGTGCTACTGTTCCCACAATAGGGGAGATCAGAATTAAAATACAATAAGAGTAGGTAATCTCATAGTTTCATAAAGTAGAAACCAGAGAACAGGCAATCTATGTAGTTAAGGAATTAACAGTCCTTACCTTCTAACTTGGATGGGATCTTAAACAATCAAGTATGATCTTGACTAAACCTGAGAAGACAGTCCTAAACAAGTGCACACAACATGTTAGGAAAGATGCATAAAGGAAAAGATCATAAATCAATCGAAACAGACAAAGATTGAGGTTGTTGTACTCATTGGTCGATTGATTGGTCTGCTGGACCAGTCGACCAATGCAGACAATGGCCTGCAAGAATCCGAATTTTGAGAATCCAAAACCGAATTTGATGGTTCAAAAGGGTACAAATCAGAGGGGAATTATCATGGTAGTATTCTAGGGTATAGAGGATATCAAATCATAAATCAAATCAAGTTCCCAAATTATAACCTAGGAACACAAAGGTTAACCTACTAGGTTAAACATAGATTATGAGAGAAAAATATTATAATCAAAGATTCAAGAATTAGGATATGAGGATTACAGATATAGTAAAGAAAACACATTGATTGGGTTACCATGATTAAACTAGAGGTTCTTGATCTTACCCAAGAATTAGGGTTTTACCCTTTTTGGTTCCCTCGGAAAATAATTGTGAGATCTGGATGAAGGGAGATAAATTGTTAGCCAAGAATAACAAGAAGGGTCATTCAATGATGAAGTTTAGGTTAACACAATATTACTTAAGAAGATTTTCCTTCAAAAGGGAGGTTACCAAAAGCTCTCCAGACGATCTCACAGGTTAGGGTTTCAAAGGATTAGGGTTAGGGTTTCGAAGATTTCACTGGCTAAGGTTAAGATCATGATGATGATCATTGATCTTAAAGATCACGATGAGATCATGGAATAGATGGTTGCAAGAGTGCATCATCTTCTTCCTGGTCTCAACGAAGAATAGAATTAAAGAAAGAAAATTAGAGGTAGAAGAAAGAGTGAGTGAAATCATACCTTTGCTGTAGGAAGATGAAGAATTCTTCAAGTCTTTGCGAGAGATCACCAAAGAATGCAAGGGAATGGGTTAGATTAGGGTTCAAACTCATTCTAGAGGATTAGGAGGCAGAGGAGGCGGAGTATTCCTGAGATTAGACTTAAATAGAAGAGACAGGATTCAAATTTCAAAAACAGAATCAATTGGTCGATTGATTGGTTGATTGGTCCAATCGACCAATGAGTCGACCAATCAAGACAGCAACTTCAAAACAGGGAATTTAAGGCTCAGATCAAGTCCAAACATCAAGGGGTTTTGCACACCTCTAGAGTGACATACCTAGGAGTTAGAAATGCCTTCGAATCAATACAGAGACCACTCCAAGACCATCAACTAATCCAATCTTCATCCGGGTGCAGTTTCCACCATTGGGACACTGGCAACAACACTCATGGATTCCAATCCAGCCATCAAGTCTTCAACAGAAATGGCCCAAAGATGACTTCTTACCTTACTTCGGGTCACTGGACCTACAAATAACAAAGTTTCCGGATTAGGGTCAGGCCTGGGTCTCAAATTCTCCCCCCTTAAAGAAATTTCGTCCTCGAAATTGAAAGCATACCTGTGCTTCCAAAGAGGTGAGGAAACTTCTCCTTCATATCTTCTTCCTTCTCCCAAGAAGCTTCTTCAGGGGTATGGTCCTTCCAACGAATCTTTACCAAAGGGATGGTGGGATTCCGCAATTGCTTGTCTTTCTTATCCAAAATTTTAGCTGGCTCTTCATCATAGGTAAGATCAGCACTAAGTCCTTCAGTGCTGCTTGCTGTAAGACATGTTCCGGATTTTCAACATATTTCCGGAGCATCGAAATGTGGAACACATTATGCACAACAGCAATAGCCGGAGGTAATGCCAATCGATAAGCAACGGGTCCAACCTTTTCCAAAATCTCAAAAGGTCCAATGAAACGAGGGCTAAGATTTCCTTTAACATTAAATCTCATCACACCCTTCATTGGTGAAACCTTCAAGAAAACTTTCTCTCCAACTTGAAATTCCAGATCAGTCCTTCTCTTGTCAGCATAGGATTTCTGTCTTGATTGAGCAAACTTAATCCTTTCTCTTATCATATCCACCATTGCGCTCGTAGCTTCAATCATTTCAGGACCTAAGACTTTTCTTTCACCCGTATCAGTCCAATATAATGGTGTTCTACAAGTGCAACCATACAAAACCTTAAACGGAGCCATGCCTATCGTTGCTTGATAACTGTTATTATAGGCAAACTCAACCAAAGCTAAGTGTTCATCCCAATTTCCACCCATATCCACCACGCAAGATCTGAGCATGTCTTCCAAAGTCTGAATTGTCCGCTCAGATTGTCCATCTGACTGTGGATGATGAGTTGTACTCAAGTTCAATTGGGTTCCCAAGGCTTTCTGTAAACTGTTCCAAAACCTTGAGGTGAACCTAGGATCACGATCGAACACAATACTCATTGGCACACCATGTAGACGAACCACATTATCCACATAAAGTCTAGCTAGCTTATCCAAAGTATGAGTGATCTTTATAGGAATAAAATGGGCTGATTTGGTCAACCTATCAACAATCACCCACACAGTGTCATTGCCTTTACTTGTCCGAGGCAAGCTAGTCACGAAGTCCATAGACATATCTTCCCATTTCCAATTAGGAACAGGAAGGGGCTGAAGCAATCCAAATGGAGGTTGATGAACGGCTTTCACACGCTGGCAAGTCTCACACTTGGCAACAAAGTCATCAACGTCGGCCTTCAAACCAATCCACCAAAAATGTTCCTTCAAGTCCTTGTACATCTTGGTGCTTCCAAGGTGTACTGTAAAGATTGATTGGTGTGCTTCCTTCAATATTTCCTTCTTAAGATCTTCATTTGTTGGCACACACAATCTACCTCTAAACAATAAAGCACCATCCAAAGATATACCAAAGTCGGGATCCAACTCAGGATTTGAAGAAATCTTCTCAACCTTGTCCTTAAGTTCTAGATCAGAACTCTGCAAAGCAACAATCTTATCTCTAAGACCAGACCTTGCCATCATAGCAGAAATAACAACAGCAGAATTCTCAGGAACAACTTCCAAATCAAAACTCTCAATAGAAGACAACAAGGGTAGACTCAAAGCATTCAAATCCAAAACCTTCTTCTGAATCTTCCTACTAAGAGCATCAGCAACAACGTTTGCCTTACCAAGGTGATACTGAATATCACAATCATAATCAGAGACTAGTTCCAACCATCTTCTTTGCCTCATGCTTAACTCTTTCTGGGGTAAAGAAGTATTTCAAACTCTTATGATCCGTGAATATGGCAATTTTCTCACCATAGAGGTAATGTCTCCAAATCTTCAAAGCAAAAACAACAGTGGAAAGCTCTAAATCATGAGTGGGGTAATTCCGCTCATAATCCTTCAATTGCCGAGAGGCATAGGCTATAACCTTACCGTGTTGCATCAGTACACAACCCAAACCAATCTTTGACACATCAGTATAGACTGTCATACCGCCAGAACTATCAGGTATAGTCAAAACCGGGCACTTGTCAGTCTATCCTTCAATTCTTGGAAATTCTTCTCACAAGCGTCAGACCAAACAAACTTCTCTTCTTTCCGGGTTAACTTAGTCATAGGAGCAGCTAACCGAGAAAAAATCTCAATAAACCTTCTGTAGTAACCTGCCAGACCAAGGAAACTTCATATTTCCGTTACAGTTGTCACGCCCTCCCAGCCGGTACCCTATCTGGCATACCCGAGAGTGTGATCCACAGCCCGAAGATCAGGTATCGAGTGATCAACCTCCCACATAAACAATAACATAATCATGAACAATCATAACAAGAGTGCGGAAGATAAATCATAGATCCAATAAAGAAGAATGAATCATAAATGAATCAGAATAATAGATATAATCAGAGTATCAAACAGATAAGTAAAGTGAAGCAAAAATCCCACTTTACATCCAGCGGAAAAGTAGCTCTAAAGAATAAACTAGACAAAATCTAATCCCAGTAGCAAGTACATTGGGTAACTAAATTGTTCTCCACTTTATAGACAACATCCTTGTAAGTGTAAATCTCATAAATAGCACAAGGACGCTTCCACTCAATGGTCGGACTAAGCATCGTACGGAGCATAACCACTCGCGGGATCAGAGTAATCGTGGTAACCGCAATCACCTTCCTGGAGATATGCCTCTTCGCCTTGCGCTTCTTCATAGGGACCGTCATAACACTCAAGACTGCAGGATAGTCTAACAACATTGTACAATAAAGGAATGAGTTTCAAAGAAACTCGGTAAAGGCGATTAAAATCCATAATAACATAAATGGCAGGATTCCAGAACACTCATAAATGCAATATGATATGAGACAAACAATGAATGAATGAATCTAACTCTATGTATGCTGGTCTCTATTGGCAGACATGCTTTAAGTCATAACACCGTACTTCTTTAGGAAAGTCCACTCACATCCTCAACCATTTAAGATATCTTGGATTCTATCACGGATCATTTCACCGGTCTTGAGCAGCCGATTGGTAATGGGTCCTTCATCCCTCAGGACAAACCTTGGCAGGGGGTTAAGTCAACACACTCTCTCACAACCATTTGGTATAAGTACTGGCGCATGTCAGGGTAAAACCTAGCCAAATGCAATCTTCTACTTAGTTACATCAAGTCAGATCCAGATACTTCCATTCCTCGTCCCTGACGATCCTTTCCGGTATCCTTCACACTAGAGTCAGCGTATCCTATGGCACCGACCAACTCGGACTACGGACTCATCAACCCTATTGATCATCCACATATGGTAAACGGGAAGCTCTCACGTCCTCTCACGGGTTGGTTACCGGTCTTAAGCGCCCGTGAGCCCAAGTCTAACCATATGCAACCCTACCAATAAATGGCCCCCACAATGTGATTCCCTGTCCTCTCACGGGTTGGTTACCGGTCTTGAGCGCCCATGAATCCCCATTGCTACCACGGGTCGTTCGGTCTCAATACCCCTCCGATTAGGGTCCGACATAACAGACATCCTAGCCAAACACTACTAGACAAATCCTAGATATGTCATCCAACAGTTTAGGAAGGTGTCCAGAGGGCATCTCCGGAAACATCCCATAATATTCCCGTAGTAGTCCAAGGACAGAAGTGTCAAAAGGACACCTCTCCTTTCCAAACCATACTTAAGCATACACATGCATCAATTCATATCATCACATATATGGTAACTTCATATATGGAAAGAAATCAATAATTACAATCACTTGTATAACATTGGTAAGTAAATCATACATGAATCAATTTAATATGAATAAGTAATGCTACTGTAATCAAAGTTATGCATCAGTAGTATATCATTGTAAGAATCTAATTTAGGAAACATATTAATGATATTCAAATATAGAAACTAGATTCATGCTATCTATGTAATTAAGGAAATAACCATCCTTACCTTTTATAACTCGCAAAGGAATCCTAAGAAATCAAGTAAGATCTTGGCAAACTTGAGAAGAAGGTCCTAAACAAGTATATACAACATATTAGGAAAGATCCCTAACAGAAAAGATACCAAAACATCCAACACGGACCAACCAATTCTGGAGTTGGTCCGTACTCATTGGTCGAGTGGTCCAGTCGACCAATCAGTCGACCAATGCAGACAGTAGCCTATAAAATCAGAGTTTTAAGATATGAAATCCGAATTTGGTGGTTCAAAAGGGTACTAATCAAGGGGTAGACTACATCAGTAGTATTCTAACAAATAGGGGACCTCAAAACACCAATCAAATCAAGATATCAAGATCCAAATTAGGAAACAAAAAGTTACCATAATTAACTCAACCATGGATCTTGATGAATTTGAAATAGAAAACAAAGATAAGAACAATAGGAGGATGGATCATTGCTTTCGGTAATGAAAACATGAAAACATACATAGATCTTCATGGAATAAGGCTCAGAAGCATAAATCTAAATAAGGAAATAAAACCTACCATATATGTAACTATCATGCATCATGAAGAACACATAGTATGGTAGAAGAGAACAACTAGAAATCTATAGATTATGGATCATGGAAAGAAAACACAAGTAATTAACTACTAACATGATCAACATAGAAGATCCAAAGAGATCAGAATTCAGATTAGAAGTTTAACAGAGATTAAATCATGGTTTGATCATGATTCCTTCAAAAGCTTGCAATGATCATGGTTAAGATCATTGTTCTAGCCTCAAATCCTTAGGATGATCATGAGAACATGTTCAGAGATGTTTGCAACAGAGAATGCAGCATCTCTTCTACTGTCTCAACTCAAAAAGGAAAGAAAAACAAAGATGGAGGAGAAGAAGAGAGAGTAGACATACCTTTTGATGCAAAAAGAAGAGTTTCGACGAAGATCCGTCAAGAAAACACCAAGGATGCAAGAGAGATGACTTGCAGAGGTCTTTGGTTCGTTCCAGAGGGTTTGGAGGCAGCAAATACGAAGTGGACTCGAGATTGGACTTAAATAGAGCAAGAACAACCTAATTGCCAAAGACAGCACTCATTGGTCGAGTGGATTGGTCGACTGGTCCAGTCGACCAATCAACGACCAATGCCGACAAAGAAGACCAAAACAGGGAATTGAAGGTCCAGATCAAATCCAATCCTAAAGGGGTTTTGCACACAAATCAAGTGACTTACCTAATAGGTAGAAATGCCTTCAAACCAAGATAGAGAGCACTCCAAGTCCATCAACTAATTAGATCTTCATCAGGATTCAGTTTCCATAAATAGAACCTCATCATCAACTTTCATGGATTCAAAGCCGACACCAAGTCCTCTCATCGGGATGGCCCAAAGCTGACTTCTTACTTTACTTCGGGTCATCGGACCTACAAATAACAAGGTTTCCGGGTCAAGGTTAGGGCTGGGTTTTACATTCTCCCCCCTTAAAGAAATTTCGTCCCCGAAATTGAAAGCGTACTGTGCTTCCAAAGAGGTAAGGAAACTTCTCCTTCATATCTTCTTCCTTCTCCCAAGAAGCTTCTTCAGGGGTATGGTTCTTCCACCGAATCTTCACCAAAGGAATGGCGCGATTCCGCAGCTGCTTGTCCTTCCTATCCAAGATTTCGGCCGGTTCTTCATCATAGGTCAAATCAGCACTAAGTCCTTCAGTGCTTGCTGCAAAATGTGTTCGGATTCTCTATGTATTTTCGGAGCATCGAAATATGAAACACATTGTGCACACCAGCAAGAGACGGAGGTAATGCTAATCGATACGCAACAGGTCCAACCTTTTCCAAAATCTCGAAAGGTCCAATGTAACGAGGGCTAAGCTTTCCCTTAACATTGAATCTCATCACACCCTTCATTGGTGAGACCTTCGAAAAGACTTTCTCTCCAACCCGAAATTCCAAATCGGTCCTTCTCTTATCAAGCATAAGATTTCTGTCTCGATCAAGCAGACTTAATCCTTTCTCTTATCATATCTACCATAGCACTTGTAGCTTCAATCATCTCGGGACCTAAGACTTTTCTTTCTCCCGTCTCAATCCAGTACAAAGGTGTCCTACAAGTACTGCCATACAAAGCCTTGAATGGAGCCATGCCTATTGTCGCTTGATAACTGTTGTTATAGGCAAATTCAACCAAAGCTAGGTGTTCATCCCAATTACCACCCATATCCACCACACAAGATCTCGAGCATGTCTTCCAATGTCCGAATTGTCCGCTCGTATTGTCCATCGACCGTGGATGATGAGCTGTACTCAAGTTCAATTGGGTTCCCAAGGCCTTCAGCAAACTATTCCAAAACCTTGAGGTGAACCTAGGATCACGATCCGAAACAATACTCAATGGCACACCATGCAGACGAACCACATTATCCACATAAAGCCTTGCTAGCTTATCCAGAGTATGAGTGATCTTCATAGGAATGAAATGGGCTGATTTGGTCAACCTATCAACAATCACCCACACAGTGTCATTGCCTTTACTTGTCCGAGGCAAGCTAGTCACAAAGTCCATGGAGATATCCTCCCACTTCCAACTAGGAATAGGAAGAGGCTGAAGTAATCCAGATGGAGGTTGTCGAAAGGCTTTCACACGCTGGCAAGTCTCACACTTGGCAACAAAATCATCAACATCCGCCTTTAGACCAATCCACCAAAAATGTTCCTTCAAGTCCTTGTACATCTTGGTGCTTCCCGGTGTACAAAGAAAGACCGACCGGTGTGCTTCCTTCAATATTTCTCTCTTAACTTCTTCATTTGCAGTGCACGCACGTCTTCCTCTAAACAACAAAGCACCATCCATGGATATACCAAAGTCGGGGTCCGACTCGGGATTCGAAGAAATCTTCTCAACTTTGATCAAAAACTCTTGATCGTAACTCTGCAGAGCAACAATCTTATCTCTAAGACCAGATCTTGCCGTCATGGCGGAAAGAATAAAATCAGAATTCTCAGGGACGATTTCCAAATCAAAACTCTCAATAGAAGACCACAATGGTAAACTCAAAGCATTCAAATCCAAAGTCTTCTTCTGGTTCTTCCTACTAAGAGCATCAGCAACAACATTTGCTTTCCCAGGATGATACTGAATATCACAATCATAGTCGGAGACTAGTTCCAACCATCTCCTTTGTCTCATGTTCAACTCCTTTTGGGTAAAGAAGTATTTCAAACTCTTATGATCCGTGAAAATGGCAATCTTCTCACCGTAAAGATAATGTCTCCAAATCTTCAAAGCAAAGACAACGGCGGCAAGTTCTAGATCGTGAGTGGGGTAATTCCGCTCATAATCCTTCAATTGCCGAGAAGCATAGGCTACGACCTTGCCATGTTGCATCAGTACACAACCCAAACCAATCTTTGACGCATCGGTATAAACTGTCATACCACCGGAACTATCAGGTATAGTCAAAACCGGGGCACTTGTCAATCTATCTTTCAGCTCTTGGAAATTCTTCTCACAGGCGTCAGACCAAACAAACTTCTCTTCTTTCCTGGTCAACTTAGTCATAGGAGCAGCCAACCGAGAAAAGTTCTCAATAAACCTTCGGTAGTAACCCGCCAATCCAAGAAAACTTCTTATTTCCGTTACTGACTTCGGTCTTTCCCAATCAGCCACAGCTTGGACCTTTTCGAGGATCGACACGAATACCTTCGGCTGAAACTACATGACCAAGGAACACCACTCTCTTAAGCCAGAAATCACACTTGCTAAACTTAGCGAACAACTTCTTTTCTCGCAACCTTTGCAAAGTGAAACTTAGATGACTCGCATGTTCTTCTTCGCTCTTCGAATAGATCAAGATGTCATCAATGAAAACAATCACAAACTTATCAAGCACATCATGAAATACTCGGTTCATGAGGTCCATGAACACCGCAGGAGCATTGGTCAATCCGAAGGGCATGACTCTAAACTCGTAGTGACCATACCGCGTTCGGAAAGCCTGTCTTGAAGATATCACTAGACTTCACTTTCAATTGGTGATATCCGGACCTTAAGTCAATCTTTGAGAACACAACCGCACCCTTCAACTGATCGAAGAGATCATCGATTCCGGGCAGCGGATATCTATTCTTGATAGTCAACTTATTCAACTCACGGTAGTCGATGCACAAGCGCATACTACCGTCTTTCTTCTTGACGAACAAGACCGGAGCTCCCCAAGGTGACACACTAGGCTGCACGAAACCTCTATCAATGAGCTCATTCAACTGATTTTGCAACTCTTTCAACTCAAGTAGGAGCCATCCTATACGGAGCTTTAGATACCGGAGCAGCACCAGGGACGAGATCAATAGAAAATTCGACATCTCTCGTCCGGAGGCACTCTCGATAGATCATCGGGGAAGACATCAACAAAGTCGCAGACAACTCGACTTCATCGACTCTTTTCTCCACTATACCCTTGCCTTCGGATGAAGCATCATCCACTAGGGCATAGACTTGCATCAAGCAGCACAACACCTTCTTACAAACCCTTCTCTTTTCACCCCGAAATTCAAAGACCGGACTTCCACAAATATGGAACTGAATCTTCTTTGGGGAACAAAGGAACACAGCTTTGTGGGCTGTCAACCAATCAATTCCCAAAATAACATCGAAGTCCTTCATGTCAAGAATCACAAAATTGGCTTCCAAGTTCTTCTCACCAATCAACACAGGACATTTAGATAACCCCTTATCTAGTTTCACAACAGACCAGAGGTGTACTAATCAATAAACAACTAGACAACTTCTCGGGGATTAGGTTAGTCTTCTTGACGAATGCGAGATGACATGAACGAATGAGATGCACCCGTATCAAATAAGACAAATGCAGAAATAGAAGCGACTAACAATGTACCCGTAATCACATCATGGCTTGGATCCCGCTCAAGACCAGAAATACCGAAAACTCTACCAGAGGGAGGAGCAGGAGCACTCTTCACCACGGGGCAGGCTGCTGGGCAGTGCCGCTTCGGACGAGCACGAGCAAAATGACCAGCTTGCTTGCAGAGAAGCAAACAGATTGCTGGATCCAACAGGGGTGGCTGCAACAGAGGGCTTCGAACAAAAGGCCTTGCACTTGCACTTGCACTTGCACTTGCTGGTGGTCGGTTTCCGCCATATCTGTCTAAACTAGCCGGGCTGCTGAAAACCCGTGTTTCGACCTACACTCTTAGCCCGAAAGGTAGGAGTGGGGTAGGGTGTAGGTCTCACAAAACGACGGTCATTGCGATCCACCAAACCGGAATTCCTTGATCGCCAAGGCTTTTGCACACGAGCACTTTCCTTCTCTCGTTTCTTCCAACTTCTTCGAGTTCTCGCACCACTTGAGCATAGCTCACTATAGGCCGGACCGTGAGGTAAGCTTTAATGGCAGGGCGCAGTCCTTTGAAGAACTTCTTTGCTTTGGCGAGGTCTTCCTTCAAAGAATCTGGAGCAAAGAAATGAAGCTCCTCGAACTTCGTTGGTACTCCAACACGGACGCAGTTCCTTGAGTCGGAATCATAAACTCAGCTTCCTTCGCATCCTTCACCGCCTCGGGAAAGTAGTTCATACAAAAAGCCTCTTTGAATAACTCCCAAGTTACAACTCCCGCATGCAAACCTTCCAAAACAGACGAGTGGAGATCCACCATGCATCAGCTTCTTGTTGCAACTTCGCTCAAGAAACAAAATCTTCCGAGCTTCCGAGCATTGCAGATGCTCGGAAAGCCTTCTCCAACTCACGAAGCCACTTGTTAGGAAACAAGGGGTCCTTGGTAACTCCAAAAAAGTGGGTACTTGCATCTTCGTAAAACTCTCCATCAAAGTGAGTATGAGGAGTTCCAGCTAAACCTCCCGCATTCAGGATCGCGGCATGAGGATTCGCATTAGCACCAGCCCGGGTCTCATTATGCAGAGTCATGAAACCCACCAACATCCGGTTGAACCGAGCTGCTTGTCGCTGCATCATATTGCCCATAATATTGGCAATATCTCCGAAACTTCCAACATTCGGGGCACCAGGGATCTCATGAGTACCCCGATCAGCATTTGGTATCTCACCACCTCCATGAGGTACTTCACCACCTCCCCGAGGTATTTCACCACCTCCATGACCACTGGATTCACCACGCCCACTTCTCGAGTAACCATTCGCAAAACCGAGAACATCAAAATACCGAATTTCAAGATTCCACATAAACCACAAGTCCAAATGATTTGAAAACTTAAATCATGCTTAAATATATCCATATAGTCATCAAACAATATTCCATAAGGCAAAAATCACATTTTCCAAAAATTCAACAGCAAAAGAGGTCACTGTGACCATTGGTCGAGTGATTGGTCGAGTGACCCATCGACCAATGAGTCGACCAATGCCGATGTAATGCGAAAATTCGCATTATAAGCCTCATTTTCACATTCCAACCTCATTCTAACTTCTTCCAAAGGTGAGAGAGCTCTAGGAAAAATCTCCAAGAGTTCCCACAAGTGTTCTCGAGGTGGTTTAGTGCTTCAACAACAACACCACAACACACCATCTTCACAAACAAGGTAAATCTCTCATTCTTTCTTTCATTTTCATCTTCTCATGCTTGCATTTCAATAAAACCATGCTTTACTTGTATCCAATGCTAGAAATCATGCTTAGGAATGCTTAGAAACATATTCCCTAGGTTTTAAACACAATGCCATGCATAGACAACAAGTTTTAACACATTGGTGCTCATCTCGCAAAGTTTTATACCGAAATCGATATCTTTAGAAAAATTTCGTTTTCTCTCAAACCGCTTGAAATTTTCGCACGAGATCAAATGCTACATGCCCAAGATGACATTGTAGATAGGTCCATACAATTTGATTTAACCAATTTCAACTTTTCAAAAATCCAATTTTGACCTAAATTGCAAAATCCCCAAATTTCTTCTTGCTGAATTTTTCGCTTTAATCCAAGTTTTCGATCGATTTTCATCAAACCGACTTCATAGACATGAAATTCCAAGTATTGCGCACATGCTAGTATGTTCAAATCAAATTTCCCCCAAATTTGAAATTTTCCGAAAAATTACGAAAATACCCTTTTGGCTCAAATCTTAAAATAGCACTAATTGGAATTGTCTCTTGTCTCTTTCACAGATACACCATGCAGAGGGGAGGGCGAGGAGGAGGTAGAGGTCGTGGTCGCATCGTAGGTGCTCTTAGGGGCAGAGGTCAGGTTCCTTTCGAGCCTACACAGGAGGTTAGGAGACCAGACATGTTCGACACACCTCAGGCCGAGTTCCCGTACGAGGCCTTCTTCAGCCATCGCAACATCGAGATGGGACGTCTACTTCACTTACGCCAGCTCAGAGCCTTTAGGATTCGGCAGAGGTTCGACACATTACAGTGGACTCATCTCTTCACCGAGGATTTGCCGGTATACCCGGAGCTAGTGAGGTTGTTCTTCAAAGCAACCTTACTTACACAGAGGAGGCTCGAGGCCGGGGACATCCACTTAGACTTGTCCTCGGGAGCGGGGTCTTCCTGGACTCGGATTCGCTTCTCTACCCGGACACCGGGCTGAGATCTTCGCAGGTTCCTTACTATCCACAAAGTGTGTGTGGATACCGCAGCAGAGCGGATCCGGGACAGCCATCCGATGCCGTACGAGCTTCGCGAGATATGCTCTACGCTATGGGATAGCCGTCGATGCTTCACACCGTGGACTAGCGGACGGATGACGGGTTTCTGCACGTATTATCGGTCGCATAGTCGGCCGAAACATCATGCCGAAAGCCGGACATCACCATCGGGTCACGGTGATGGAGGCCTTAGTCATCTACCGCATCTACATGGGCTTCGAGATCGATCTCTCCTACATCATTCAGCGAGGTCATGCTGGACTTAGTTCTCGCGGCCTAGCATGCGGAACCTTTGCTATGGGAGGCTTCGACTTTGATCTTCGGGCATTTCGGGGTGAGTTTCGAGGATACACCGGTGGACACTAGATCACGGGGATACCCTATTGGGACTCGGACCATTCGTCGATGAGACTACATCGAGTCCGAGAGAGATCTCCTGGTCCGGAGGGTGAGGATGATGATGAATCGGAGGATGAGGATCAGGGATCAGAGGATGGAGGAGAGGATATCGGTCCCGATAGTGATGATCGGGCCGGAGATGATGCAGATATGCGCGAGGCTGAGCCTGTGCATCACGAGTTTCCTTCATCGCACTTCGAGGTAGGTGGCCCTTCACATGCAGTTCCGGAGATTTCAGATCTTGGTGCACAGATGAGATCGATGACTTCCATGCTAGAGAGGATGGAGGTCAGACAGGAGCAGATGTACGAGAGGATGGAGTCACGACGGGATAGGATAGAGCATCGGGTGACTCACCTAGCGAGAGGAGTTCGAGCATACAGAGATCGGAGCAGATCACCTAGATAGACCGTACCTTAGGATTTCCATTTATGCATTTCAGATGTAATCGTTGTAAAAACTTTTGAAATTAATGAAGTTCATTTTGTTCCTCTTTAATTATTGTATGTTATGCACCTTTCTTTTCCTTGCATTAGTGACATTTGTTCAAGTATAATTATGGTATGTTATTCAGAAATGTTCTGTTGTACCTCAAAGGTCAAGTTTCTAATTCAGTGTTCTATTATTCACTTCTAAGAGTAGAGGAGTCATTTCGGATCAATGACTCGAGAATGTTCAGATTGATGTCTTTTGTGGTTAGGATCTCCTCGAACCTTGGGCTCGATACCAATCATCACGCCCTCCCGGCCGGTACCCTATCCGGCATACCCGAGAGTGTGATCCACAGCCCGAAGATCAGGTATCGAGTGATCAACCTCCCACATAAACAATAACATAATCATGAACAATCATAACAAGAGTGCGGAAGATAAATCATAGATCCAATAAAGAAGAATGAATCATAAATGAATCAGAATAATAGATATAATCAGAGTATCAAACAGATAAGTAAAGTGAAGCAAAAATCCCACTTTACATCCAGCGGAAAAGTAGCTCTAAAGAATAAACTAGACAAAATCTAATCCCAGTAGCAAGTACATTGGGTAACTAAATTGTTCTCCACTTTATAGACAACATCCTTGTAAGTGTAAATCTCATAAATAGCACAAGGACGCTTCCACTCAATGGTCGGACTAAGCATCGTACGGAGCATAACCACTCGCGGGATCTTCAGAGTAATCGTGGTAACCGCAATCACCTTCCTGGAGATATGCCTCTTCGCCTTGCACTTCTTCATAGGGACCGTCATAACACTCAGTACCTGCAGGATAGTCTAACAACATTGTACAATAAAGGAATGAGTTTCAAAGAAACTCAGTAAGGCAGTTAAAATCCATAATAACATAAATGGCAGGATTCCAGAACACTCATAAATGCAATATGATATGAGACAAACAATGAATGAATGAATCTAACTCTATGTATGCTGGTCTCTATTGGCAGACATGCTTTAAGTCATAACACCGTACTTCTTTAGGAAAGTCCACTCACATCCTCAACCATTTAAGATATCTTGGATTCTCTCACGGATCATTTCACCGGTCTTGAGCAGCCGATTGGTAATGGGTCCTTCATCCCTCGGGACAAACCTTGGCAGGGGGTTAAGTCAACACACTCTCTCACAACCATTTGGTATAAGTACTGGCGCATGTCGGGGTAAAACCTAGCCAAATGCAAGTCTTCTACTTAGTTACATCAAGTCGGATCCAGATACTTCCATTCCTCGTCCCCGACGATCCTTTCCGGTATCCTTCACACTAGAGTCGGCGTATCCTATGGCACCGACCAACTCGGACTACGGACTCATCAACCCTATTGATCATCCACATATGGTAAACGGGAAGCTCTCACGTCCTCTCACGGGTTGGTTACCGGTCTTAAGCGCCCGTGAGCCCAAGTCTAACCATATGCAACCCTACCAATAAATGGCCCCCACAATGTGATTCCTGTCCTCTCACGGGTTGGTTACCGGTCTTGAGCGCCCATGAATCCCCATTGCTACCACGGGTCGTTCGGTCTCAATACCCCTCCGATTAGGGTCTGACATAACAGGACATCCTAGCCAAACACTACTAGACAAATCCTAGATATGTCATCCAACAGTTTAGGAAGGTGTCCAGAGGGCATCTCCGGAAACATCCCATAATATTCCCGTAGTAGTCCAAGGACGAAGTGTCAAAAGGACACCTCTCCTTTCCAAACCATACTTAAGCATACACATGCATCAATTCATATCATCACATATATGGTAACTTCATATATGGAAAGAAATCAATAATTACAATCACTTGTATAACATTGGTAAGTAAATCATACATGAATCAATTTAATATGAATAAGTAATGCTACTGTAATCAAAGTTATGCATCAGTAGTATATCATTGTAAGAATCTAATTTAGGAAACATATTAATGATATTCAAATATAGAAACTAGATTCATGCTATCTATGTAATTAAGGAAATAACCATCCTTACCTTTTATAACTCGCAAAGGAATCCTAAGAAATCAAGTAAGATCTTGGCAAACTTGAGAAGAAGGTCCTAAACAAGTATATACAACATATTAGGAAAGATCCCTAACAGAAAAGATACCAAAACATCCAACACAGACCAATTCTGGAGTTGCTGTACTCATTGGTCGAGTGGATTGGTCGAGTGGTCCAGTCGACCAATCAGTCGACCAATGCAGACAGTAGCCTATAAAATCAGAGTTTTAAGATATGAAATCCGAATTTGGTGGTTCAAAAGGGTACTAATCAAGGGGTAGACTACATCAGTAGTATTCTAACAAATAGGGGACCTCAAAACACCAATCAAATCAAGATATCAAGATCCAAATTAGGAAACAAAAAGTTACCATAATTAACTCAACCATGGATCTTGATGAATTTGAAATAGAAAACAAAGATTAGAACAATAGGAGGATGGATCATTGCTTTCGGTAATGAAAACATGAAAACATACATAGATCTTCATGGAATAAGGCTTAGAAGCATAAATCTAAATAAGGAAATAAAACCTACCATATATGTAACTATCATGCATCATGAAGAACACATAGTATGGTAGAAGAGAACAACTAGAAATCTATAGATTATGGATCATGGAAAGAAAACACAGTAATTAACTACTAACATGATCAACATAGAAGATCCAAAGAGATCAGAATTCAGATTAGAAGTTTAACAGAGATTAAATCATGGTTTGATCATGATTCCTTCAAAAGCTTGCAATGATCATGGTTAAGATCATTGTTCTAGCCTCAAATCCTTAGGATGATCATGAGAACATGTTCAGAGATGTTTGCAACAGAGAATGCAGCATCTCTTCTACTGTCTCAACTCAAAAAGGAAAGAAAAACAAAGATGGAGGAGAAGAAGAGAGAGTAGACATACCTTTTGATGCAAAAAGAAGAGTTTCGACGAAGATCCGTCAAGAAAACACCAAGGATGCAAGAGAGATGACTTGCGAGAGGTCTTTGGTTCTGTTCCGGAGGGTTTGGAGGCAGCAAATACGAAGTGGACTCGAGATTGGACTTAAATAGAGCAAGAACAACCTAATTGCCAAAGACAAGCACTCATTGGTCGAGTGGATTGGTCGACTGGTCCAGATCGACCAATCGGTCGACCAATGTCGACAAAGAAGACCAAAACAGGGAATTGAAGGTCCAGATCAAATCCAATCCTAAAGGGGTTTTGCACACAAATCAAGTGACTTACCTGATAGGTAGAAATGCCTTCAAACCAAGATAGAGAGCACTCCAAGTCCATCAACTAATTAGATCTTCATCAGGATTCAGTTTCCATAAATAGAACCTCATCATCAACTTTCATGGATTCAAAGCCAGACACCAAGTCCTCTACTGGGATGGCCCAAAGCTGACTTCTTACTTTACTTCGGGTCATCGGACCTACAAATAACAAGGTTTTCGGGTCAAGGTTAGGGCTGGGTTTTACAACAGTCTTCGGTCTTTCCCAGTCAGCAATTGCTTGGACTTTTTCAGGATCAACACGAATACCTTCAGCAGAAACCACATGGCCGAGGAATACCACACTCTTGAGCCAGAAATCACCCTTGCTAAACTTAGCATAAAGTTTCTTTTCTCGTAGTCTTTGCAAAGTGAAATTTAGATGCCTTTCATGCTCTTCTTCACTTTTTGAATAAATCAGAATATCGTCAATGAAGACAATCACAAATTTATCGAGCACATCATGAAAGACTCGGTTCATGAGGTCCATGAACACAGCAGGAGCATTAGTCAATCCAAAAAGCATGACTCGGAATTCATAACGGTCGTACCTTGTTCGGAAAGCTGTCTTGAAAACATCACTTGACTTCACTTTCAACTGGTGATATCCAGACCTTAAGTCAATCTTTGAGAACACAGCTGCACCCTTCAATTGATCAAAGAGATCGTCAATCCGGGGCAGCGGGTGTTAGTGCTACTTTTGTCGATCGCCTTGAACCGAAGTTTCTCGCACTGAACTCCTCACATCTGATTCGATCTGGTTTGCTCCTTGATCAATCAACCTCTCACTCCTGAAAGAAAACAGAATCACAGTAAGAAACGGAGCCGATCGTCTTGATCGGCGTCTCGTCTCCGACGATCTAGTCAGTATAGAGTCAATGGTGTTCACAGAGCTCTCTGGAGCTTTTGGAATGCTAGTAATGGAGTTCAATCAGAGTGAGTTTAGAGTTTTGGTTGATTCCAAAGACTTACCTTCTCACGGATCTTCCCTCGCTTTTATACTGGCTTTCCCACTTATAATACTCTTTAAATCATGGCCATCAGATCATTGCTCCTCTTTGGACGCCTTCGATCATCTTAGCTTTATATCTCAATTGAACCCGATTGAGATTGGTTTGACCGGTACAAACCGGCAATGGATATATTAGTTACAACATAAGCCCCCAAGCCTGCTGATCAGGTCGAGCTTGTATGAGACTCTGGTCAGGAGGTTTTATCCTTTTCATAAAAAACACACAGCATCTCTTGTCCAGCTATTATGCCTTTTCCCCAGGTAATTCTCGGTTTCTTCAAAACCTTGATGACGAGTTACCGCATCATATCATCATTATCTTGAAAATCTGCTTATAATTATATCTCTCATGAGATCATGTCCTTCGTATTGGTTGACATTATATTACTGTATTCAGCCCCCAAATTATCTTAAAACCGGCTGAAATCACTGTCTTGTCAGATCTTTTCTGAATTTTCAAATATAACTTTTTAACTTCCTTAGCGTTACCGCCGCCTGATCACTGACTTCATCTTTTTCCCATGTATTGCCATCATATTGTTCCCTTGTCTTTTCACACATCATCTTCATTTTTTCAACTGTTGTTTTTCATGCGTTAGCTGATTAATCTCACGCGTCGGTTACGAAAGGTAATGACCATTGATTTTGGACCATCGTGTATTTCCCCCTCCTTTCAAGAAATCCTCTCTCATTCTTTATATATATCTGTCAACTGTCGCCTTTTCCTTTCCGTACTCTGTTCTTCTTCGCGAACACCAACATACCTATCTGCTAACTTCTTTATTACTCCTTTTCAGATTTTACCTTTTCAATTTCCTTCTTCTTCCTTGCTTATCTCCGCCATGGATCCTGCTTCCAATCCTTCAGTACCCAGTATCTCTTCCCAACCTGATATACCTTCAAACAGAGAGCAAATGAAAAATGTGTCTGGTGCTTCTTCCTCTTCTCAACATGATCCTTCAGATTGGAAACCGGTCCCGTATGCTCATGACGAAGCCATCCTTCCTTATAGTCCTGTCAACATGTCCAGAGAAAAAATGGACCCAAAGCATGCCGGTCTTGAATGGTATCCCACTAAAATAAAGAAATCCCACCTGGATTCTTACTTGGAAAGTTACCATTTTCCTTCTGATGCTAGAGTATGGGTTCCCGACTCCTCCGACCGTCCTTACTCAGTTGATCCTGGTGTTATCACCATCTACCTTGATCACCTTGATTCAGGTTTTAGAATCCCGCTGATTCCCGTAGTTCAATCTTTGTTGGACTATTATCATGTCTCGTCCTTCTGAAGCTTACTCCAAATAGTTGGAGGTCTGGTTTACTGCTTTTTTTGCGTTTATTCTCCAGATGAATCGTGTCCCGTCTGTTGATCTCTTCAGAAATTATTACACCTTGAAAGTATCCCGCGAACGCGGATATCTTCATTTTGCCAGAAGAACCTGCATTTTGGGTGAACTGGGAAGAGAATCCAAAATTTTCATTGATTCCTCCATTCCCCATGACAATAAGCAATGGCGGGAAAAATACTTCTTCTCGCGCTATTCCAAATCCAAACTTCCGGGTCTCGATGGTGTCTTCATTCCTTGGAATCCTTATCTCCTCTAAAAGTACGTCCTGTGCTTACTGAATATGACCGAATAACCTGGAGAATGATTCCGACTGGAACTCTCATAGATGCGGCCAAGTTGAAGACGGATGCAGGTCTCATTAGTCATGGCCTCTTTCCAGGTAAAGATAATAACTGTTGTATACCTTTCTATCCTTTTGTAATCCTTACTCATTATCATATATTTTTGCCATCAGAAGTAATTGCTCGTCCCATCCTTAATGTTGCTTGACTTACGGAGAAGTGTTTCGGAGGAAAAGAAGTCCGATTCTAGGGTTATTAAACCCTCCAAGAAAAGAAAACATACCGCCCGTCATCTTTCGAAGAGAAAAACTGCTAAGAGAGATTCCCCGATCAAGAGAAAACTACCCCGGCTCCGAAAGTGCCATCGGAGAAGATGCTGATGTGCAAATTGTGAAAACAGTTGCAAGTGAAATCCCTGGTCCCAAGATGAGGACCTCCAGAACCTCCAATACACTGAGATGTAGACTTAGGTCTACAGGTCCAGTCTCTGACCAGGGCCCATCTGGCTCAAAGAAGAAGAAGAAAAGAAGAAAAGAAATTCATACCGCCCCCATAAAAGTTCCTGTTGTTGAAGATAATCCATGTGAAGAAATTCCTCATGATACTTCTGTCTTCCCAGAAAAAATGGTTGAGGACGAAGGTCAAGGTAAGGATTTATTTGACTATTCTTCTGACCATCTGAAGAAAATTGCTGAAGACATACTAACATATGCTGCAGGTGGTATTATTGAAGAAATAGCCGATCAACTATGTGATGAAAATATTGATGTTCCTGTCTCTCCCTTGGATGTTGTTGCCGAAGACCGTGTAAATGAAATTTCCGCTTCCGTTTTACCTTTGTCCATCCCTGTGTTGGATGTTGCTGTCCCAGATACTGATGTTCTTGCTCCTCCAGATACCAATGTTCTTGCTCCCCCTGATACTAATGTTCTTGCTCCCCCAGATACTAATGTTCCCCCTCCTGAGAAAAATGATGAAGATGTTCCTCCTCCTGAGAAAAGTAATGAAGATGTTCCTCCCTTGGAGGATAATAACCAAAATGTTTCCCATGGAATTCATGAAGTAGTTCTCCCAAAGAATAATCCTGTCCCTCCTGAAGCCCTCGTGGTAATTGTCCCTCATGAAGATCAAGAAAATATCATCATGCAGACTGGTTCAAATGATGCTGCAGTGAATGTTAACCCTGAGAATATTCTTGAGGTAGCTGATCTCCAACCAGCCCCTGATCAGGTTGATGATACCATGAGCAATGCTGATTCTGGGAATCCTTTCCACCCTGATCAGATAGCTTGAGATGTTGATTTAATACCTGATCTGACCTTTGAGCTTTAATTAACAGACTTCAGTGTAACCTGATCCTTGAGTTATTTTACTGATTAATTCCGTCGTACTCGATCCAAATGATGCCTTAGAAAAATGGCTACTGGAGTCTGACTTTGGAAAGTCGGGATCACCCTCGGTACGGAATGATCCATGATCAGCTTCGGAAAGCATAATCCGGCCTCGGAAGGCTGACCACTTGGGTCTGACTTTGGAAAGTCGGGATCATTCCTCGGAAGGAAACAATCCGGGATCACCCTCGCGAAAGGAATGATCCGTGATTAGCTTAGCACGACCTGGCTACCTGAGCCTAACTCACGAAGAGTCGGGATCATCCTCGGTACGGAATGATCCGTGATCGCCTTCGGAAAGCATGACTAGGCCTCGGAAGGGCGGGCTACTTGAGCCTAACTCACGAAGAGTCGGGATCATCCTCGGTACGGAATGATCCGTGATCAGCTTCGGAAAGCATGACTAGGCCTCGGAAGGCTGGCTACTTGAGCCTAACTCACGAAGAGTCGGGATCATCCTCGGTACGGAATGATCCGGATCAGCTAGCATAATCACGCCTCGGAAGGCTGGCTACTTGAGCCTAACTCACGAAGAGTCGGGATCATCCTCGGTACGGAATGATCCGTGATCAGCTTCGGAAAGCATGACCAGGCCTCGGAAGGCTGGCCACTTGGGCCTGACTTCGGAAAGTCGGGATCATCCTCGGAAGGAATGACCCTGGATCAGCGTTGAAATGGCTTGATCAGAAGAAACTGGTTCGCATTGATGTTCCTTGGTTTAATAACGAGAAAGAAACTTTGGATGACCCCGCTTTATAAAATGCATTCTCCAAGAATACAAGAAAATTCTTTCTACTGATAATATTTCTTAAGGTGAACTACATTCCACGGTCGTTTCAAACAACTTCCATGAGAGTCCTTCAGCCAAGATGTGTTTTTGCTCACGCTTTTGTTACCACATATGGTCCCTCCCGGTTTGCGTAAAGCTTTCCACAATTCCTTGGATCCGACGCTGATTTTTTCCTCAAAACCAAATCTCCTACTCTGAAAGATTTATGTTTGATTCGAGCATTATAATACGCCGCTGTTCTCCTTTGATATTCCATATTACGGTATAAGGCCTTTTCTCTGACTTCATCTAAAAATTCGAGGTTTGCCCGTAGTCCCTCTTCATTAGTTATTGGATCAAATCCTTCATATCTATTTGATCCCACCATGACTTCCACCGGAGCCAATGCTTCGATCCATACGCCTCCGAAAGGTGTTTCACCCGTTGGAGTTTCGACCGTAGTCCTATATGCCCATAATACATGAGGTAGTTCATCAATCCACGGACTATGCGCTTCATCCGCCTCTTTTTATCCCCCGCAAAAGTGTTCTGTTTGTTACCTCAATTTGGCCATTGCATTGAGGATACGCTACGATGAGTGTTTGCACTCAATATGATAATCTGCACTGAATTCCTTGAATCTCTCATTGTCAAATTGTGGTCCGTGATCGCCAAGAGAATCTTTGGTAGGCCATATCTGAATATGACATGATTTCTCGAAGAA